>NC_043704.1:60083634-60092609 GCF_006229205.1 Suricata suricatta | reverse complement strand
AGAGAGAGAGAGAGAGAGAGAGAGAGAGATTGGGAGAGAAAGAGAGAATTCCAAACAGGCCCCACGCTCACCTGAATTCAGGTCTGGATCCCACAACCCTGGATCATGAGCTGAGCTGAAATCAAGAGTCAGATGCTCAACAGGCTGAGCCACCAGGAGCCCCTCCATCTGCAATTTCAGTTCTCCCTTGCCATGTCGCATAAAATATTCACCAATTCTAGGGTGTAGGACATGGAGGGGGTAGTAGATGGGGGCATTATACTGACTTCTACAAATATTTAGGATAGGTAAAAGAAGTATGTTTTTATTTGAGGGAAAAAAAGCAGTGGAAATGGGGAAACTGAATATTTTTTTTTTAAATGAACAGTGAATTGAATGAGATGAAATTAAGGACAAAGATGCAGAGCTTATTCTTGGATAATTAGTTTCTTAGATATCTCTTACTTATATTTCGACATTCAAATCAAGTATCATCAATTATCCTGAATAATACATTTTAATTTTCTATTCCAGTCATAAATATTATCAATCATCTAATTAGATAATTAACTGTAAAAATTATTTATTAATGGATATCTACTTTTTTAAAGCTAAGTACTGTGGTAAAAAAATAAGTAAGTCAAAAATTTGCTTCTAGAAAGTTACAAGTTTATAGAAATAATATTATTGAGTTAAAATAAATATGTGAAATCACATGAAGAAGACATTTTAATTCTTGAAAATAAACAACAGCCACAACTCTAAGTCCCCCTAGCCTTTCATAAAAGGAAATATATGGTAGTTATATGCAGTTTTGAGCATTGCAAGGCACTCACTATAATTTCGTGTACACTGCGTCTATGATAGAAAATGATGTATGTTTCAGGGAAAACCTACTAAGCTCCATCACATATTAAATGGCATCTGCTAAATGGCATAAACAAGGAAGGTATGGTGGACTCAATAAATGGTCCACAAAAATGTCCATGCCCTCATCCCTAATGCCTGTGAATATGCATGTTACCTCAATAAAGGAATTTTATAGACATAAAATTATAAAGCTTTACATATAGAGACAACCCTGGATTATCCAGGTGAGCTCTGTTTTTTTTTTCCTAAAATTTTTAAAGTGTTTATTTATATTTGAGAGGGGGAAGGAGGCAGAGAGGGGGACACAGAATCCAAAGCAAGCTCCAGTTTCTGAGCTGTCAGCACAGAACCGGACACGGGGGCTCTAACACCTGAACAGTGAGATCATGACCTAAGCCGAAGTGGGACACTTAACCTACTGAGCCACCCAGTTGTTCCTCCAGGTAAGCTCTTAAAAGCAAAAGAACTTTCAGGGCACCTGGGTGGTTACCTGTATGACTCTTGATTTCTGCTCAGGTCATGATCTCAAGGTTCATGAGATCGAGCCCCGCATCAGGCTCTGTTCTGACAGAGTGGAGCCTGCTTGGGATCCTCTCTCTCTCTGCCCCTCCCCCACTCATAAGCACCCATGAACATGCACACTTTCCCCCTCTCTCTCAAAATAAATAAACTTTGAAAAAAAATGCAGAAAACTTTCTCAGCCTGTAGGCATAAGACATGGCAAAAAGCGAAGTCAGAGAGATTTCGTGTGTTGAAAGGATTTGATGCATCATTGCTGAATCTGAAGTAAGGATCAATGTGTAAGGACTAGAGAGATGATTTAAGAGATACTGGAAGCCATCAGCTGACAAACACCAAGGAACCAGGGAGCTTATGTTTACAGCTTCAAGGAGTCAGATTCTGCCAACAACCTAAGCAGGCTTTAAAATGAATGTTTCCCAGAGCCTCCACCCACCATTTCGGCCAGAAAATGCCTTGAGTTTTTGGTCCTGTTAATTATTAAAAAAAAAAAAAAAAAGGCCAAACTGGACTTCTAACTGACAGAACTATAAAGTAGTAAATTTGTGTCATTTTAAACTTCCAAGGTTTAAGGAATAACATCAATCTTAAAATAAAAATAAATTGAATGAAATAAAATACATAAATGCACATACTTAATAGTACAGCCATCGAATGGAATAATACTCAACAATAAAAAGGAACCATCTACTGATGCAGCCAACAAAAGTGGTTAATCTTAACAATGTTATGCTTCAGTTAAAGAGGCAGAAACAAAAGTATGTATTGTGTAATTCCATTTATAAGAAATTCCAGAATGTGCACAATTTCCCTGTGGTGATAGAAAGAGATCATAGATTTCCAGGGTTGACTGCAATGGACATAAGGAAATACTTTGAGATCGTAGAAATAGTCCATATCTTGACTGTGGCTCTGGTTCTATGGGTGAAGAGATACTTCCAACTCCTCTACCTGTACAACTAAAATATGTATGCTATAGTTGATACACATTATACTTAGGGGTTTCTCTATTTTTGTTATTTCAATTCTAAATCCCTCTCCACATGGCAAAAAAAAATCTATTTTAGGCTATAAATTAAACCATCTTAATTCATGCTTTAAAAGCATTCAGTGCCTTGTCTCAATCCCTTTAAAAATATTTTATTTTTCATCAGCTTTCTCCATACCTCCAACATTCAAATAATAAGCATGATTTCATTTATTTGAAATAAGTGATGTCACCTCATCACTTAGGTCTCCTTTCTAGATAGCCAAATACATAGGAAAACGCTTATTTTTAAAATCATCAGCTTCATTTTTTTGGCTCCTTTCATGGATTGTAATTATAACTTTCTTTATTAACCTTAACCCCAATGTACTTCTCAGCAAGCTGAGTGAGTCAAACTACTATTTCCACATTTTTTGGCAATATATGTTCAGTGCATCACGCGTTATCTGCCATATACTTTTCTAAATATATCTGTTGGGTTTATCAATAAGAGGGTAACTTAAGAAATGAATGCACTGATATAAGGAAAATATACCTATTATTTTAATTATTCTTTACTCTGCTTTCTTTTTTAAGCTATCATCTTATTTATACTTTATTTGTGCAAAGTAATAAACATGTTCTGGGCAAAAGTGATATCCTATGTCCTCACTGCTATGTAACAAGCACCAGGCAACTAGGCATTCAATCAATATTAAAAATAAATAAATAAACGAAAATAAACAAATGCAAACTGTAACCCAAATGTAAATTTAAAAGTTGTAATTAGATCTCTTCTTCTTTACCTTTGCTTTCCCCAATTCCTCCCAAATTATCCATTCTCTATTTTGGAATTAGTTAAAATGTATGCAAACTGAAAACATTTCCTATTAAAATTGTAAAAAGCTTACAATTTATGGCTAATAAAAATGACTGCAAAATAATTTGAAATAATCTGTGTCATCTCTTGGCATAATGCATTATTATACAGCATCAAATTAAAATAAAAAAGTTATCAAAATGCTGGCTCGAATGGATATAAACCTTTTTGTGATTCATACTACTATAAACCCCTGTGTTGTCCAATGTAGAAATCTATTTTTAATCTCTAGGTACTCATCACCAAAGGAATGATGGAATTGGAAAGTGATAATACTAATCTAATTATTTTAAAGAACATGACTACTATTATACCTTAAATACTGAGATAAGTAAACTGTTGTTTAGTGTCATGAGAATGTAACTTTTAGAAATATTTTTTAAGTTCTTAGAAAAAATGGAAAAAGTATAAGCCCAAATTTTTATCTGCTATGTAGTTTTTTATTATGCTTATACTGTTGCTTAATTAGTTGTCTTCAAGTAGTTTATTATGACATTTTCTATATTACAGTTGTAGTGTCAAATGTTCAGGATATCTTATTTGTATACATACTAAGTTTCATTAACATCCAGTTTCAAGTGTAAGGTACTCATGCATTAGGTAAAGGTAATATTCCCTGAAGAGCCTCAGAGATTATTCAGACAATGATAATGACTATAATGTTCTTTTGACAAGGAAATGTCATACCATAAATGTGTCATTTAGAATTCTACATTGAATAAGGTCATCACTGAGAGAATTTTTGTTTCCCTTTTTAGAAAATGACCTCATAAATGTCTTCAAGTTTCTATGCTCTGATATAAATGGCACTTCTTACTAAAACATGAACTTTTAGTAGGTCATTCATAAGCAATCCTGCAAAGTAGGGGCTCTAGATGCCATGGCCTTAGAGGCCAACAATTTCCTGGGAGAATCCAACCTTAACAGGACAGAACTGTCAACCAGAAAAAGCTTTAAGAATGTGCATATATGTGGTACCAATTTAGTATGATCCAGGAATGACTTTAGGTGCAGACGGTTTTTGTTGTTGTTGTTGTTTTGTTTTGTTTTGTTTTGTAAAGCCAATAATTATTAAAAAAAATAAAGAATTAGTTGCCATTAGAACAAGTGATCCAAAGGAGAAATGGAATGTTCTTTGATAATTTACCTAAGACAGCCTTAGGGAAGATCCAACAAGTCTGTAAAGAAATTCTTCTCTTATAAAGTATCATTGCACCCTGCATTTTACATATGAATTTAAGCTATGCATGTGAAGGTAAGGGATGGGAGAGGTGCCTTTGTGCAAGACATGAAGCTCTGCCTAAATCATTCACAGAAGTCATTGGAAGTACCAGATCATCTCGATTTAAATTAAATAAGTGGATTATTGGAGCCTCCTAACTTTAGGCATATTCTATTTACACTTCTATTAACACGTAAGTGAAATAGAACAACTTTGAGACAGTGATAACTGAACTCTGTTGTTCTGCAATTCCAACTTGAAAGTTTTATTACAAAAATTCATAAGCTCACCTACTTATGATTTTTACTATTAATTCCCAAGGTATAATTTGTATATAGTAAAATGCATCCTTTTTAGATCACTATTTTATACTTTTTAACAAGTATGCATACTGAGATAAACACTACTGCATTCACGGTGTACAAATATTCATCACCAGTGGGGCTTCCCTCCTGCTCTGTGATTTTTTTAGGAGTTCATGGGAGGCGATTTTTCCATGGGACTCATATTTCTTCACATTATCCAAGTGGAGTATTAAATGTTGTTTGCTCCAGATTAAATTTTCAAAGAAGTTTTTAGAGCAAACTGTCTTTGGGGCATCTGGCTGGCTTAATTGGTTAAGCATATTGATGTCAGTGTCATGTGACTCTTGATCTTAGCTCAGATCTTGATCTCAGGGCCATGAGTTCAAGCCATGCATTGGGATCTACACTGAGCAGGAAGCCTATTTATAACAGAACAGAACAAAACAAAACATAGCCTTGGAGCAAAGACAGAGCACCTCTTCCCAGAGTAAACGGCATGCAGTTTACTGTCCAGTATAATACAGACAATATGTCCCACCAAGGGAAAGGACAGTCATGTGTATTGCCCATCATAAAAGATTCAAGTTCCCTCTCCTTAACACAAACAAGTGTCTGCAGGTGTCATCTGACCTATCTCTTATAGCCACGTGGGAATTTGGGCTCAGGAAACTTGAGGCTAAAATGCAGATACACTGTCTACCACCATGTGAGTGTGGTGCTGGAGACTTACTTCTACCAGTATTCCCGAGACTTTGGCAGGCTGAATTGTTAGCCTGGAGGTAGGGTAAAATCTCAAATCCTTCACAGTTTACGACAGTTTTTGACCGTTTTGGTGATAATGATAGGATGCTGAAAGAAATATAGCTTTCCAGAAAAGCAAGTTTGAGGGTCTTATAGACCAATTGCTGGGATCTGAGAGAAGGTCATAGGAATAGGTAGTGAATATGTTGATCAAATTGTATACTCACCCAGACAATACACTGTCCCTGAATTTAATGTTTTCTGATAAGCAGGAACTGGGGAGGTGGATGTGGCAGATTACGGGAAAAAGGTTCAATACAAATGTTGCAAAATATTGAGGCATCTTGACTCTTGATTTTTCCACAGGTCATGATCTCCCAGTTCATGAGTTCAAGTCTGACCTCAGGCTCTCTGCTGTCAGCACTGGAGCCCATTTCGGATTCTGTCTCCCTCTTTTTCTGCCCCTCCTCTGCTCTCTTTCTTTCTCTCTCTCTCAAAAAAAATTAAGATTTTTTAGTTTAAAAAAAGCTTATTATTGTTGCAAAATGTTATCCTGGCTCTGTCCACTCTCCTTGGGGTCTGAGGTCTTTCTAGAGAGTCTGGTGGTCACTCTTCAGTCCACCCCATTTATCAAATAGGGCAAAGACTTTAATAAGTAAGAAGTTTCTGACCCATTTTCAGATCAAATTATAGACATACACCTATACTGCAGGCAAAAGGAAGAAAATCCATGTTTGCTGCGGCAGAAACCAGGCCAGTTATCAGTACTTTTGACGTCTGGGAAATGAGGAACCAGAGTATGTAATGTGTGTAAATAAAAATGTAGCAACTGGGGAGTCTTACTGCTTAATCTCTCCTGCAGTTTTTCACACAACAGTCTACTAACTGAAAGGCAAGAGCGAACATCTCACTGGGATTTGTTTTCTTTTCTTTTCTTTTTTTTCTTTAGGAGTTTTTTTCTTTAGGAGTTTTTCAGTGCTTTGTTGTTGTTTTTGTTACTGTTATTAGTTTGCTTTATTTTCCAGGAGGACGTAGTCTATACAAGGGAGGTCTTATCTTCTCTGGCAGATTTCCTTGAGACAGACAAACTTCTGTGGGAAAATATAGATGAATCATTGCGTAGTCCCTATGTTCCTATTTCCCCAGATCAGGTTTATTATGCTGATTAAATTGACCAACTGAATAATGAGAAACTGACACAAAGACATCTAGATAAAATTGTATAGTCAGACCCCTACCCTGAAACACTATGTCAGTCATTATTTTGTTATCAGGCAAGAACTTAGGATCCCTTTGGTAATGCGACTGCAAATGCCCGGGGTTTAGTAGCCATCACCAAAGTTCCTGCAGAGTGAATCAAGCTCCTGTAAGTTAAGTTATGTAAGTTATAAAGCTTGAGGATTCAGCCAGAAAGGAATGTATCCATGGCTGCCGTTTCACAATTGCCCTAAAAAGAGATGGTGGTGTCATGAGCATCTTAACACCTTATAAAGAGTGAATGGAGAGTCAAAAGGATTTGGAAGTTTGCTTGGTTGTTACAAAGTTCCATCAGAATACTTGCAACCAAAAGTGTATTTGAAAGCATTGTTTATGCTATGCTCTTTCTTCACTCCTGACCTGGCCTTCGCTCTTTATCTTGACTTCAGTAGTCCCCTTAATGACTGTGAGGTGAAATCCCTCTGGGCTCAATAAAGAGTAATGATCACACAGACTGGGATGCCTGGGTAGTTCAGTCAGTTAAGCATCCTTCTTCAACTCAGGTCATGATCTTGCAGTTTGTGGGTTTAAGCCCTGTGTCAGGGTCTGCACTGACAGCTCAGAGCTGGAGCCTGCTTCAGATTCTGTGTCTCCCTCTCTCTGCCCCTCCCCAACTCATGCTGTCTGTCTCTCTCTCTTTCCCTCTCTCTCTCAAAAATAAGCAAACATTAACAAAACTCACACAGACTTATCTGAGTATGTTGGGAGATTTCAAGGAGGGACGGACAAACATATCACTCCACTGGATATGAGCACAAAAATCAGGACTATGGGAGGAAGAGGTAACTGAATTTAGCTAATAGGGTTTGAGTGGGATTCACAGTGGGGAAGGGAAGTTTGGGAGATCCGACTGTGGGGTCCTGGTGCCAATTCTATGTACAGTTGTTGTTTCTTCTACATATTAATGTGTAGTTGGAATTTAGGCTATATGTATGAACTTGCAGTTCCATAATTTTAAGAGGGAATTCTGATTGGGAAGAGTCATATGTAAACAAATGCTGGTGAGACATGAATTGCTCTCCACCTTCCTCCGTGTCCCTACCCAGGTGGTGGAGCAAAATTAATATAGAACCTCATAAAAAGAAAGAAAACTCACAGGCTTGACTAGGACTTAAAATATGCACAGGTATAAGAGATGCAGTATGTTAATATCACAGGCCCCTAAGTATTGAGAAAGCCCAATAGGAGCTGGAGGGTTAGAGTGGATTATTCTTTACTGAATTAATTTGTTTCTATTAAAATTCTGATTGTTCTGGACACTGGATGTATAACTGAACCACTAAAAACAAAGAAAGGTACTTGGTTATTTTGGGGCATTGCCAACATGTTTGCCATATCGCAGGCAAAAGAAAATGATCAGTTTGTATTTATTTGGCAAGACCCCCAACATAATATTCTGGGTGTAACAGAGTTTAGCATGTGACCCTACACTCTAATGTCCAAAGCACTCAAATTTAACTCACAGTGTTCCCAGTTGAAAAGGGAGGTTAATATCGCTTGTGAATTGTTTCCTTTTGGCCAACTGAATGTAATGTTGTTGCTTCAGCACCTCTGTGTGTCTCAAACACTTCACTGTTTTTGACAGTTCTCTTATCCATTTTTCTAGGTAGCAGGTAGATTAAAAAGGAGTCTGAATTGAGGAATCAAGTGGTTTTTTTTCTATTAACTTCATGTATTATTGCCACTCTCTTCGCATCAGTAACCTCTACATTGCTATAATAAAGTAAAAATTTTACCTCATTTCTTCCTATATTTTATTTTTTTTCTTTTTTTCTGTTTATTTATTTTTTAACATATGCAATTATTTTCCATCATTTACACTACAGTAGTTATAATTACACTCCAAACAGAAAAGCAAAGTAAAAAATCAAAACCCCAACTTCTATTTCATGTAATTAGACTTATACAGAAATTAGAAGGTTATGTAACAACTAGTTTATCACCTAATTTCACAGCTATCTGAAGTGGCAATCATTATATAGCAGCTTATCTATGATACATTCAAGATAAATGATAAAATTTATTACTTGCTCATAAGCTAAAACACAAGAAGATGTGTTTGTATGTATATATACAATGGAGTATTACATGGCAATGAGAAAGAATGAAGTATGGCCATTTGTAGGAAAGTGGATGGACCTTGAGGGTGTCATGCTGAGCGAAATAAGTCAGGCAGAGAAGGACAGATACCACATGTTTGTACTCATAGGTCTAACAGGAAATTTTCAGAATGAC
>NC_043704.1:60054661-60083534 GCF_006229205.1 Suricata suricatta | reverse complement strand
TGTAGGAAAGTGGATGGACCTTGAGGGTGTCCTGCTAAGTGAAATAAGTCAGGCAGAGAAGGACAGATACCATATGTTTGCACTCATAGGTCTAACAGGAAACTTTCAGAATGATCTAGCTTCAAGAAAAGCAAGCAGTTAGTAGTGCTTAAGAAAAACTGATTCAGTATCTAATGGATAGTTGATACCTGTCACAACACAGCATTTTATATACCGTTAAGTGAAACTGCAATACAATCTAAGTTTATTTTGGGAGTGTTTGATGTATAATTGGATTTAATGAAATGTTTAGAGGTGCAGTAGGCATGACTTTGAGTAGATAATGAAAGAAAATGCAAAATGCTTATTGATTTATGATGTGGTCTCATCTTAGCTTGGGCAAACCATGCAGTATTTAATACATAGTAGCAGAATATTTACTATGGAAGCTTGAAAAAAAATGTGGTTTGTATATACAATGGGATACTACTTGGCAAAGAATAAGAAAGAATGAAATCCTTTTGCAGCAACGTGGATGGAACTGGAGTGTGTCATGCTAAGTGAAATAAGTCAGAGAAAGACAGATACCATATGTTTTCACTTATATGTGGATCTGGAGAAACTTAACAGAAGAC
This sequence comes from Suricata suricatta, assembly GCF_006229205.1. NCBI lineage: Eukaryota > Metazoa > Chordata > Mammalia > Carnivora > Herpestidae > Suricata > Suricata suricatta. The sequence goes on along the minus strand of NC_043704.1, from coordinate 60,082,920 downwards.
CATGCAGAAAGCGAAGGGGTAGGAGAAGTTACAGAGAGGGAGGGAAGCAAACCATATGAGACTCTTAAATACTGAGAACAAACTAAGGATTGATGGTGGGGGGAAGTTGGTGGTGGGCGTTGAGGAGGGCACTTGTTGGATGAGCATTGGGTATTGTATGAAAACCAATTTGACAATAAATTATATTTTAAAAAAGAAACTGAAGATGCAAGCAAGGGGCTTGTACATCATGCAAATAGTCTTTTAGAGCCAGTGAAGGGTTTTAAGTATTTTAAGATTTTAGTTTAAGATTTTATTTAAGGTTTAAAAATGTTTTTAATGTTTTTTATTTATTTTTGAGAAACAGAGACAGCATGAGCAGGAGAGGGAGGGTCAGAGAGAGAGAGAGGGAGATACAGAATATGAAGCAGGCTCCAGGCTCTGAGCTGTCAGCACAGAGCCAGACACAGGGCTTGAACCCATGGACCGTGAGATCATGACCTGAGCCAAAGCTGGATGCTTAACCTACTGAGCCACCCAGGCGCCTCTATTTAATGTTTTGAGATTCAGCTAGGCTGTGTAAAAAATGGACTTGGCCTGGAGGCAGGGAGACCAGGTTCACTTGGCCACCACATTATATCACTAGTTTATGAACTGCAAACACATGCCAGCTAGCTGGAAAATTGGACTGGTGTTATTACTTGACTTTTCATTATTTGAATTTCAGCTTCAGTCACAAAAGAGGATAAAATTAAAAAGCTAACATTCAGATATCTGACCAAACAAATTTCTCTTATTTAATACTTCTAATTTGTCCTAGAAAGGTGTTAATGTGTTATTTTAAACTGTGGTCCAAGGAAACTCTTAAATTGTTTTCGGAATCATCCAAACTGTGTTATTTTTGACTTGATAAATTGTAGTGGATTCAGAAAATCATACACATCCTAGATATGACATTTATTAACCAGAATAGTTTCTTTCTTTTCTTAAGTATGCTCCTTGCCTAATGTGGGGCTGGAACTCACGATCTTGAGATCAAGAGTCAGAAGCTCCATTGACTGAGGCAGCCAGGCGCTCCTAGCCAGAATAGTTTCTTAACAAGAATACTTTATATTCTGATCATAACAGAAATGACTTTCTACAGCTGGACATACTAATACTATACAATTTCATGGAGGTGCTATTAGCATTCCTATTTGGTTCTGAATTGTGGAGTCTTCCTCTTCTGCAGCTTTGATTTGGGTGGGCTAAGTCTATCCCTAATTAGAACTTCATAGGTCTAGGTGGACGAGTTAAAGAAAATAACCAGTCTGTTTGTGGTGCCACAGTTCACAGGCAACGTTAAAGTCTTTCTGGTCCATCACACCTTTTAAACACTAAGTTGCAGTTACTGTTTAATTTTACACTTTTTCTCAATACAAGGTCAGCGTCTTCTGTACACAGGCTTAAGTAATTCTTACGATGCCATGCCCTGTGTGCACCTTCTGGAAGTTACCTGGTCTGGCCCATGGGCATCTATTATCTGGGACATTTCCAAACCTGGTTGTGGAAGCGCTTCGGAATCTTCAACCACCACTAGGTGGAGGACACCTGTTTCAGGAGAGGAAGAGTTGTGAAATATCAAGCGAAAGGCGGAAAAAGGAGTTATGACCACGGTTCCAGGGCTCCAAGCACATTTTGCAGTTAGGGGACCCTCAGGTCTCCATTCATAACGTGGCTCTACACCTCTCAGATCTAGATCTTCAGGAACCTAAGCTTGAGGTTCAAACCCCTCCCCCAATGCCACATACTGTTTTCCCCCAGCTGGGAGGCCGCCAGGACATTTCTGAACACGGTCATCTCCAGCTGAAAGGAATCCGTGCTTTGTTGTAACCGCAGGATGATAGATGACCGCAACCTACAAATTCGAGCAGCGTCAGGTTGGCAATGATCTTCCAGCGAAAGGAGACGTCTGGATTCTCTTCCTTCTCCCCGACTTCTTGTGACGGAGGTATCATTTACCTTCCTACTCTCTAGAGTAAGAGGAGCTTTCTTAATCGTTCTTGAAAGCCTCCCATGTCCTCTTCCTTTCTAGTTTTTCCACTTCCAAACTACTGAAAGACGTGACAAGCAGCACAGAGAGCAAGATACAAAGAAGTTTCTTAAAAACACCTCCTTTTCTAGGTTCTCAAGGCGTCCCCTTTAAGAAACCAGGCCCACCTCTCTCACATTCACCTACTGGCTTTCCTTGCTGCCCATCACTCTACCTTTAAGAATATTTCCTGTTCCTTCAACCCAACTTGCACACCTCCGCCCCCCGGCCCTCCTCATTGGGCCGCCCGAGGCCCGTTCACTCTTCGGTTTTCCCTCCAACTCCTCCCGCCCTCTAGCCCAGCGCAACCGCGTCCTAGGTTCTGATTGGCCACCGCGGCAACCTCCCCGGGGCCGGGTTGGTGGGCTGAGTGGCAGGGGTGGGAGCGCGGCGCACCAAGGGTAGGCTGTTCTCTTGCCGAGCCGCGGCCGCGGGAGGGGCGGGGAGGGGCGGGGAGGGGCGGGGGGAGGGGGGCTGGGAAAGTTGAGGCCGCGCTGCCGCCGGGTCTCCGGCCTTGAGGGCTCGGGATCGCAGCGGCGGCGGTGGCCGCCAGAAGAGGCGGCGGGGGCGGGGGGAGAGGAGGGCCTGGGCCCGCGCTCCCCCAGCCCCAGAGGAGCAGGCGGCGGCCGCGGACGGAGAGATTCGCCCCGGCGGTCGGACACCCCTGCCGTGCCCGCCAGGGATCATGACCCAAGCGGGGGTCGCCGCCGCCGCTGCCGCCGCGGCCGAGACCGCGCAGCCCGTGGGTGAGTGACTGCGGGAGGGGGCCACTGACAGCCGGGGCGGGGGGCGGGGGCCCGGGCTGCGGGGGCGGCTCCGGGGGGCGGCTCCGGGCTCTGCTCCACCCACCCCCTCCCAGTCCCGGAGACTGGGGTTGCGCAGAGTGTGTCTCCTTCCTGGGAACCCCTGAGTGCTGAGCCCAGTGGGGTGAGAGCGTGGGCGGTGCACCTACCCTTCTTCTCCCGGGTCTCCGGCGCCCCGCGCCCCCTGGTGCCGGCCCGGTGGGGGACTTGCGCTGCGGCCCGGCCCCCAGATGCGCGCGGGGCGAGAGAGGCTCCACGCTGCCCTGGGTGCATAAAGAGCCGGGCATCAAGGTTCATACCGGATGGCCTTTGCCTGCCTCCTTCACCTTTTCCTGTCTACTTCATCCTCACTTTATTCCTTGCTCTCTGAATTTCTTAGGACCCACTGGTCGGACTCGTGAGACTTGCTTGTTAAGTCTCACCCCTACAGTCAGAGTTAGGTTTGCATTTTCATTTTAGAAGCCTTTCTTTCCCTTTCTTAATAGGATCGGTACAAGCAAACGGCCAACTCTTGAAATCTGGCTCCATATTTCTGAAGAAATATTTCTGGACTCTTTTTCATGTTTCACATTTTGATCATTGGGTTTTCCAATACTCACTTTCCCCTCCCCGCCCCACGGTTACGTTGGGTATGGTCGTTCGAGTTCATTAACTTTGTCTGGAAATTACAGACTACACAAACCTATTTGCGTGTGGAGTCCTAGCTAAGAGCCTGCAACTTATGTTCTCATACCATTTTTACCGTAAGGTATACTTGACCTAACACCAAATTTAACACAAAAATACGACAGTTGTGGCTGACTTAAGTTTGCATAAAGAAGGTTGCTTACCTCTAGACAAGGTAAAGATTTCTTGAATAAACACTTCGGTGGGTAACATGGACCCTAAACATATCCGTACCTTTGATTTTTCTTTAAAAACAAGTGAGCAAACAAACCAGCCTGCTTTTTGAAGGATCAACAGGCTGCCCTACTCTCTAATCATCTCGATGATTTCTTCCTCTCACATAGGACGCTTGTTTAATGTAGTACAGAATCATTCTATGGGATACATTTGTGGCTTGCCTTTATTTATAAAGGATTCTGAAGCAGAGTACTTTGTAATCTTTGCATGTCTGTAACCGGGAATAGTATAATGTCTCCAGTACTACAAGAATGAATACTTGATCTTACATTTTGGTCTATTTTAAGTAATATGGTTCTTGTATATGTAGGTATTATATTCTGTCTATATTTAAAAGAGGAATTTTGTAAAATCCAAACATGACTGTAGCCTAGAACATTCCTTAATATGAAAGCACAGCATTGCAGGCATATAAGGGCAGCATAGGATTGAAATATTTATTTTCTGAGTTAGTTGTAGATAGGACATCATGGAAATGTGAACCAGTCATGTAAGAGAAATTGATGGGTTACATGGTCAACAATGGAAAAGAAACATTAAGAAAACAGAATGTTTAACTAAGGTTAGAAGATAAGCATTAACAGGTAAACAGCTCAGAATTGTTACTTATAAACAGGGACTGAAATCAAGCATAGGTCTTACCATATCTGTCATCCCTTACATTTCTAGCCTCAAGTCCAGTGGTTCCGAATCTGGACCGCAGAGTAGAATCACCTTGCATGCTTTTACATTTTAATGTCCATGCCACTCCCTCCAAAGATTCTCTTTTTTAAAAAATGTTTTAATGTTTATTTTTGAGAGAGAGACACACACACAGAGTGGGAGCGGGGGAGGGGCAGAGAGAGAGGGATACACAGAATCTGAAACAGGCTCCAGGCATCACCCATCAACACCGAGTGCAAGGTGGGGCTTGAGCTCAGACTGAAAGATCGTGACCTGAGCCAAAGTTGGATGCTTAACTGACGAAGCCACCCAGGTGCCCCTCTTACTTTTGATATGGTGTGAGTCCTAGCCAGAGACCTAGTTTTTAATGTTCCCCAGGTGTTTCTATTTAGCAGTCATGGTTGATAACTACTGAGTCTAGAACAATGTCCAAGCTGGTAGGCTTGTGTTCTTGGCTCTGCTGAATTAGGCCTTCACTCATGTGTCCAGTTTTTACCCAGTGCTTCCAAACCTTTGGACCTCCTCATGGTCCCACCACTATGTAGTTCAGATCTCTGCTTTTGTTAATGACATTGGTCATTCTCAGCATGGGGGCAGCCCTCCTTTTCTCCTTCTCCCCACCAACAATAGTTTTAACTCTACTTTTATGAAGTTTTTCCTAACAGTTCTCTTAACGATTGATTCCCTTTGAACTTGTATGCCACATATTGTTTAAAAGACTCCCTTTATGCTTATACCATATGGTGGTTTAATTGTACATGTGTTTTATTACTCTCAAGCGTAACAGCAAGGAGTATTTTATTCTTTGCCTCTTCTACAGTGATTTGCTATGACTTGGATTGGTTTGCTTTGGAATCCTTCTGACCCTGCTTGCAAGCCTAGTTTCAGGTTTGATTGTGTCCCAGATGTTTCTGTTGTGGTAGCTTTCTCACATCTGCCTTGCACTGACTTCATGTTTGGATGTCAGTGTTTTAACGTATCTTTTCCTGATTTCTTCAGTAGGTTATTTTCTTCTCTGTGGCCCCATAACATCTTGTACTTATTTCTGGAATAATACTAATCAGGTTGCCCTAGTATGGGTTTCTCTACCTTTTCTACCAGACTGCTATCTAGAGCCTCGATGTGGAGCAACTCCAGGAGGTGTGTTTCGTGTTGTATTCTTAATAGCATTGCAGCATGGCAAAGTGAGAACCCCCCCAACGTGGGAGGTGTGTTCTCCTCATCCTTGTAATTTTTAATTTTTTAATATTTTAAAGATTTTACTTTATTTTAAAGTTTTATTTATTTACTTTGAGAGAGAGAGTACACACAGGTGCAAGTAGGGGAAGGGCAGAGAGAGAGAAAGAGAGAGAGAGAGAGAGAGAGACACCCAAGCAGGCTACACGTTGCTCAATCTCATAGTTTGTGAGATCATGACCTGAGCCGAAACCAAGAGTCTAACACTCAACCAACTGAGCTACCCAGGCACCCGTAAAGACTATATTTTTAGAGGCACCTGGGTGGCTCAGTCAGTTAAGCGTCTGACTTCAGTTCAGGTCATGATCTCACAGTTCGTGGGTTCTAGCCCCGTGTTGGGCTCTGTGCTGACAGCTCACTCAGAGCCTGGAGCCTGTCTTCAGATTCTGTGTCTCCCTCTCTCTCTCTGACCCTCCTCTGTTCACACTTGCTCGCTCTCTCTCTCTCTCTCAAAAATAAATAAAAAACATTTTTAAAAAAGATTGTATTTTATTTATTTATTATTATTTTTTTAATTTTTTGAGAGACAGAGAGAGACAGGACAAGCCAGGGAGGGTCAGAGAGAGAGGGAGATACAGAATCTGAAGCAGGCTCCAGGCTCTGAGTTAGCTGTCAGCACCGAGCCCGACGTAGAGCTCGAACCCCCAAGCCATGAGATCATAACCTGAGCCGAAGCCGCATGCTCAACTGACTGAGCCACCCATGTGCCCCAAGATTGTATTTTTAAGTAATCTCTACACCCACTATGGGGCTTGAATTTACAACTCCAAGATTAAGAGTCACATGCTCTACCAACTGAGCCAGCCAAGTACCCCCGTCTTTGTAATTTTAGGGCCTAACATAGCACTTGTCATTAGTAGGGACTAAATAAATGTTTGTTGAGTGAGTAAATGACTGCCGTGTTATATATTATGCAGAGATAGTCCAATATGTCTTTAACATAGGTTGACTTGACTTGGATTGATTTGCTATTAAATATTTTTATGCCTTATACTTCTGTTATGGATTTAGTAAGAGTTAATGGAATTTAAGTAATTATGGTTGTGGCAGACCCCTTAAACATGTAATCTTCCTTCCAGTATGCATAGGGATATATACCTTGAGTCTTTTACTCTGAGCTCTAGAGGTTCTTTCTTATTATCCATAAAATACTGGCAGAACTCTCACTAAGAGAAAAGCTTTTAAATGTCCAGTTGGATAATTTTTCTTTTTCTCATTAAATTTTCCATATGTGTACAATTGCACCTCTTCAGAAAGCCAGATCTTTTAATTAGATCAGTAGAGCATGATAAGTTGCTCCTATTAATGTGCTAATACTGTGTTTTAAATTCAGTTCATCAAGTATTTATTGAGTGCTTACCATGTGCCTAATGCTCATAGGTGCTAAAGAGAGTACAGAAATAGTAAACAGTGGGGACTCAGCTCTCAAGTTTTTAGACTTATTGGAAGGATTGGGGAACACTATTTCACATAATTAAGGGACTGAACATGGTATTCAATAGATGCAAGTTTAAATGTAAATGCCCCAAATCTAAGATGCAATGATTAATACTATGGAAAATTAAGACAGACCAGATATTCTTTCAGTAGACTTTATTATGCTCATATACTGTGTACTAATTGTTGAGGATACAAATATAAAATGTGGTTTCTACCATTTAGACGCCTTACAGTCTGGTGGGAAAAACCAGGAACCATATAGAGTATATTTCATGTTAAGATGTTGTGTAGTATCATGTCAGGATGTTTGGGACTAACCTGTAGGTATCCGAGAAAGTTTCAAAGAGGGTAAGGTAGGAGTTTTCAGTTGGCAGGTTAATATGAACATTCCACACAAATGAACAGGGACAAAAGCATGGAAGTAAGTAAGAGGGATTGTTTCCTGGGTAAGGAGCTGCAAATAGATGAGTCTCAGTGGAAACTGGTATGTCAAACAAAAAGCATGGGCTTTGGAGTCAGATATGTGGTTTGCAACCTTTGATTCCTGACACCAGGAATAAAGCACCCTTGCAGGTCCTGCCTGTGGAGGATAGCAGTAATCTACTGGTAACTACACTGCTACTGTTAATACAAAGAGGTGCCCAGGATTCGCCAGTTTTCATCTATGCTCCTATCTTCCCTTTTAACTATTGCCTGGCTGCTGTGTGGAGCCCCAGATAGCCTTACTTCACAGTTAATGAAGCCAGTATTGGGTCCCTGGTGAAGACATCCTTACCTTAGCTACTGTAATTTCTTAAACAGCAGAAGCCACAGTGAAGGGGACAGGGAGAAGAAATTTGTGGTGTAACCATGAGAGGTACCACTTCTACCTCTACTCTAATTTCTCTTTGGAAATGAGCAATAGACATTGCCTTTGGTTAACTTAAGCAGAAAGCTTATGGATAGATATTGGCTAAGCTCACAGAAGTGAAGGAAGGCAGAATAATCAAGCTGTAGGAAGGCCTGGGAACAGCATCTTCCAGGATCCCATGGGTCCGTAGGGCTAACTGAGCCCCAGCCTCCTTTCCTCCTTGTGGACTTATTGGTCAGCCCTTTGCCCACCTCAGAGATAAGCCGTATCAGACCTCAGAAATCAGGCAGAGAAGCTCTCCAAAGGAAAAGTAAGCTATTGTTGCCAGAAAGCCAAAATACAACAGATGTTTCCTATGGAGTTCATTGGATTGGATAGTGTGGAGATCTTTTGCAAGAAGTTTTATGAATAAAAGCTAGGTAATGGGGAAGAGTGGATGGGACGTGAGGAAGAAGGGACAGCGAGTATGAACTACTGTTGAAGAAACCTGATGGTTGGGAGGGAGAAAGAATGAGACCACATGGAAGGGATTACAAGATCAGGAAAAACAACAACTTTTTTTGCCTTTTAAGTGAAAAAAAAATTGAATAAGGATATATTTAAGTGGAAAAGCACTAACAGAGGAGGAGAGATTAATAATATGTGAGAGAGAAGCTGTATTACATAAGATTACTAAGAAGTGAGAATGATAGCATCTAGGACAAAGGTAGAGAGTTTTGTGTTAGAAATATTAGAGAAGGTTTTAGAGAGGAGGACAGACTTGCTTTAAAGGGTTAATAGTATTTGAATAAGCAGAGCAAAGTAGAAAGATCACTTCAATGGTCAAATAGCATAGATTTAGCAAAAAATGAACTAGTTGATTAGGAGCAGAGGGAACAACCTGTCTGGATTGGAGAGACGAGTAGCTGACATGATTAGCTTGATAGCCCTCCCATGTGTGTTGTATTAAGTGGAAGTGGGTAGGGGAGACTGGCCAGTGAAGAAAATGGTGTTAGGTAGAGCCATGAAAGCTAGGACCCAAGAGTTTGATACAGCAGATGCTGGAAAATAGTACCGTAGATTCTGGAGCAGGAGAGGTATATGCTGAGTACCAGAAGTTGGAAAGACGCCTGAGACACTGGAATATAAAGCCTTTGAAGAATAGGGGAAAGACTGGGAGCTAAAAAGACTGTTAAGAGGCATACATGTGGGGCGACTGGGTGGCTCAGTTGGTTGAGTGTCTGACTCTTGATTGTAGTTCAGATCTTGATCCCAGGTTGTGAGTTTAAGCCCCGTGTTGGGCATGAAGCCTACTTTAAAAAAAAAAAAAAAAGCAAGAAAAAAGAAAAAGAAAGAAAAAGAGAAAAGGCCAGACATGTAAACCAGGACCTAATCTGAGATTGTAGGAATAAACAGGAGATGAACTTTGTGGAAAGAATTGATAGGATTTGGTGAGAAACTTTGAAGATTAATTTTGGGTTTTAGAGCCTGGATAAAGTTTTGGTGTCACGGATAAAAATGGAGAAATTGGAAGTAGGTCTCTTAAGAGGCAAGGTTATTCAATATGTTGCAAAAACCTGTTAATTGGTTTTGAAATGAAATATTCTGAAGAGCACTTGCCTCACCAAAGGTTTGGGGCAAGATTTGTGTTGAAAGTTGGCCGTATTCTAAAACAAAACAAAGCAAAGCATAGTGCCTTTTACACGGAAACAGTTTGAAACGTTGTTGAGAGAAAGCAAATAGAAAAGCAAACGGTAGTGAGCCTTGGAAGTCAAAGTGAGAGACAAGGATTCATGTTAGAGAAGGAAAATGCATAATTGGGGAAGAGGAAGACAAATTGGGAGAGAAACCACCAAGAAAAGGGAGACAGCAGCAGCCTCCAATCCTTAAGAGAGGAGAGGGAAGAAAGAGAAAGGAACTCTGGTGTGGGGAAGAATAGTCCAGACCTCTAAGAAAGCAGTTTGGTGGGAGGGGATAGTCAGAAGACTGCTGCCCTGGGGTTAGGAGGGATTGGCCAATGCAGGAAAGAGAAGAAGTTTCAGAGGAGTAGTAGGAAAGAAATGGAATGATAGAAACGGCAGTAAGTTTTTGTTTAATAAGCTCCTTAGTTTGGAAGCAAAAGAGAGAAAATGATTAAGAAGGAGATAAAGTGCTAGAGAGAAAGGAGTCAAGTATAGCGTCCCTCTCCTAGATGGAAGAATGATCTTTGGGTATTCTGGAGGGCTGAAAGACTGCATGGGCACAGGTCTGTTACGGTATATGTAGGATGCAGTGAAGGAACTCTTTCTTACTGGATGACCTCCATCTTCCTAGTGAATTAGGCAGGAAGTGGAAAAAAGGCAACTACTGTGTACTGAGCTCTTACCATGTACCACGTACCAGACACATGCTTGATCCATTAAATGTATTATATAAAATCCTAACAGTCTTCCCAGAGGTTGGTGACAGTCTCTCAAATTTAAATTTTTTTTAATATACTTTATTTATTTTTGAGAGACACAGAGAGACCGAATATGAACAGGGGAGGGGCAGAGAGAGAAAGAGACACAGAATCTGAAGCAGACTCCAGGCTCTGAGCTAGTGGTCAGCACAGAGCCCGATACAGGGCTCGAACCCACGAACTGTGAGATCATGACCTTAGCCGAAGTTGGACGCTCAACCGACTGAGCCACCCAGGTGCCCCAGTCTCTCAAATTTTAAATGTGATGATGCCAAGACTTAAAGGAATATTTATTTTACTGTTTTTAAAGTTTTTAAAATTTATTTATTTTTGAGAGTGAGAGAGAAAGAGAGAGTGTATGTGTATATGCATGTAAGTGTGCACAAGCAGGGGAGAGGCAGAGAGAGAGGGAGAGAAAGGATCAGAACCAGGCTCTGAACTGTCAGTGGAGAGCCTGACATGGGGCTTAAATCCACAAACCATGAGATCATAATCTGAATGGTAGCCGGATGCTTAAGCAATTGAGCCACCCAGACACCCTAGATTTTATTTTATTATTATTTTTATTTAAATTTTTTTATTTTAAGTAGGCTTTACTTCAGTGCAGAGCCCAGTATGGGGTTTGAACTCATGACTCTGAAATCAAGACCTGAGCCGAGATCAAGAATCTAATGCTTAACCGACTGAGCCACCCAGGCACCCCTTTATTATTGTTTTTTTAAATAGTCTCTACACCCAATATGAGGCTTGAACTCTGAGATCAAGAGTCAGCCAGGCACCCCAAGGAATACTTATTTTTAAAACCAAGTAGCTAATAAATGTCAGTTTTTTGATTTTAGGTCTGATATCAAAGACTATTCTCATTCTCTTATGCCAGTCATTCATTAATTTGAGGTGACAGCTATATGGAGAGTTAGTGATTATAGTGGTTGTGCTTCAGAATCACTTTTGGGGCCTAAAATATTTCTTGCACCTTGCACCATTCATTCCTTCACCAACATACTTTTTAAAAAAGATTATTTATTTATTTATTTATTTATTTATTTATTTATTTAGAGAAAGTGCAAGGGGAGGGGCAGAGACAGAGGGAGAGAGAATCCTAAGCAGGCTCTGCACTGACATTGCAAAGGCTGATGTGGGGTTTGAACCTACAAACTGTGAAATCAAAGTCGGACCTTTAACTAACTGAGCCTCACCAGCATTCTTATTGATTACCTGTTATGTTACAGTTCTTCAGAGAAACAGAACCAATAGAATATATATCACAAGATGAGTGCAGAACATTATATAACATCATATGGAGGTGGGAGGGAGATGAGGGCTCGTGAAAAGGACACAGAAACTAGCCCAGAAGAGGCCCAGTGGCCAAGGCTTGAATAATTTCAACAATAATATAACTATAGCATTATATTTTAACCCAAAGGGTAAAATATTTCTTTGAGACCATATTGATATAAATAACTGATTGAATAAATTAATTGGAGGAGAGACAAATCTTTGCAGAATAATTTTTAAAAATATATTTACATACTCTCTTCTTTATTAGATGGAGATTAATTCCCTTCTCCTTGGGTATGGGTTAGACTTAGTACCCGCTTCCAAAGACTAGATTATGGAAAGGGAAAAATAGTAACATAGCAGTAATTACTTGAGTCATCTTAGTAGGAAATTTGAGGAGGAAAGTTGGTGTGAAAGACTGTATCTTTTATGACATAGAACCTTCAGTATGATCTAAGTAATTTAATATAAAGATTACTTAAATTTAAGTAATTTAAGGATGTTTTATTTGTATAGTGAAAAAAATCGAGTTAAGCAACAAAAAGAATTAAAAATAGGAAAATAAGGCTACATCTTTATTAACATTGAAAAGCTGGGAAGAGTGTCCTCTAAAGATCAAAAACACTGAGGAATTTATGAAAAATGCAAAGCATATGGGATCGGGTTGATGGCAAAGCTATACAGTTTGGAGAACTTGCAATCCATTATAAACTTAAAGGGGAAACAGTAGGAAAGTGAGTTTTCCCACTGCAATTCTGGAAAATCCCAAAGCTTAGAAATTTTGAAAGGTAGTAAGGGCTTGAGGTTGGTTGTCTTAGTCCATTCAGGCTGCTATAACAAAATGTAGACTGGGTGGCTTAGAAACAACAGAAATTTATTTCTCACAGTTTTGGAGGCTGGGAGTCCAAATCATGGTGCCAGCATAGTTGGATTCTGCTGAAGGCCTTCTTCCAGGTTGTGGTCTACCTACTTCATGCTGAACCCTCACGTGGTGGAAGGAAGGGCTAAGCAAGTGTTCTGGGCCATCTTTCATAAGGGCATGAATCCGATTCACGAAGGCTTTGCCCTCATGACTGAATCATTTCCCAAAGGTCCTACCTCTTAATACCATCACCTTGGGATTTAGGATTTCAACATAAGAATTTGGGGGGGGGGGCACATTCAGACAATAGCAGTGGTCAAAGGTAATTAGCAGACTTCAGAACAGCTGTCACAGGACCAATTAGAATACTTAATTACAGTGTTTCCTCACAGGCTAAACTAGTAGAATATATTTATATAAATTGAGGCCATCTCTGTCATGGGCTTTAGGACCAGAGCAGGAATCGGGGCTATATTTTAGAGAACTTCCAGTTGTCACTGTGAATGTGGAGCCCCTTCCTTCAGAAGCCACCCATCTAGCTGTTCACCTTCTCCTTCCATGTTTGATACTTTTGAAAGCCAGAACTTTTATGATTAGCACGCACATTCATGGCAGGGAGAAGAGTGATTTTCACATATATTAAAGAATTGGTTCTTAGTGGCAGAAGCACCATAAAATCACCTAGGGAGCTTTCTTTAAAGGGGTGATTTCTACAGTGCATCCAGAATTGAAAACTGCTATGCTGGGGAAACTAACTTTATCTGCCAATCCAGTTAATGAGTTCTCATTAAATATTTAAGAAAACCAATAGGTTGAAAGAGTGACATCCAGCTGAACAAAAAGAGGAATTGATCTTTGAGAGAGCAAATTGAATGTAATGGACAAAAGATAACATTTTTGTTAAAAAATACTCTAACAAATTTGAGAACATGTGATTTCCATACAATAGCAATGGTGCTATGAAAAAGAACAAGAAAGTTTTTAGAAATTAGAAACACGTTTTCTGAAAGAAAACTTCAATAGCAGACTGAATAGCAACATGGTTGTAATAGATGACTAATGAACTAGATAGTCAAATCAAGGAATTCTTCTAAAATCTGGTATGGGGCACCCGGGTGGCTCAGTTGCTTGAGCGTCAGCTTCGGCTCAGGTCATGATCTCCTGGTTTGTGAGACTGAGCCCCACGTGGGGCTTGCTGCTGTCAGCCCATTAGCACAGCGCCCACTTTAGATCCTCTGCCCTCCTCTCTGCCCTTCCACTGCTGCCCACTCCCAAAAATAAAGTCTATTTTTAAAATATGGTACAAAAAGACAAGAAAATTATGAGCGGTTGGACATGCAGGATAAATCAAGGAGGAGAACTAACCACTTGAGCCAAAAGTCTACACAATTTCAGTAAGCATGGCATGAGAGATGGGCAAGGGGCAGTTGGTGGGGAAGAGAGAGTATTTTAAAACTTTTGTAACGGGGCACCTGGGTGGCTCAGTTGGGTGACATCTGTCTTTGGCTCAGGTCATGATCTCACAGTCCATGAGTTTAAGCCCTGCATCAGGCTTTCTGCTGTCAGTGCAGAGCCCTCTTCAGATCCTCTGTCCCCCGCTCTTTCTGTCCCTCCCCCTCTTGCATGGGCGTGCCTTCTCACAAGAACAACAATAACAGAAATCATTAAAAAACCCTTTTGTAACAAGAGGGGAGGAGACCATAGATACCGTTTTTAAGAGGAAGAAAATATATTTAAATTTTAATAAGAGGATAGGTTATCAATAAGCAGTTCTTTTTCTCTCAGCTTTGCTGTTCTTTGTGTATCACTTTCCTCCTCAAACTGGCTTCTTTCTTTTGCATGATGTCTGTAATGTCCATATTCGGAATTACATGCTTTCTCTTTAAATTGGAAAAGGAAAGAGCATAGCATCAAGGAAAAGTCTCAAAGTTTGCTATATTTGGACCAGTCTGAGACCCGTCACTGTGCCTAGAAAAAAAGTCATGTGCCAAGGTCTTCCCACTGAAACACGGGGGCCGGTTCAGGGGCACATACCTGAGTGAGAGTCAGGGAATTCCATGAAGTGGAGAGGAGAAAATATCAAATGTCCATTATAGTGTGTTTCTTAAAATAGTTAGGGAAATTCACAAACTGAACAGATAAAAGAGGAAAAAAGGTGTTGTGGAAAAAAACGAAAAATCAGGCAAGGAAAAGTAAAACATGTAGGTGGGAGGAGAGGGAGAAGAGAATGTGACCACAAGGGACAGTGTTTATGATAAATGTGACTGGAATAACTCCATTCTCTCTTTTTTCCTTTCCTTTCCTTTTTTTTTTTTAAATGCTCTTAGATTGTATAGAACCAAATCTCTTGATTTGCATTATGTCAGACGCATATAAAGCAAAATACTGTAGACAGTTTATAAATAAAATACACATATACTTGCCCCAGGCAGTTGTTGAGTAGAAGAAAATGCACACATAGTTTGCATGTTATCAAAGTTTATTTCAAAGTGCAAACATTTTCTTTTAAAAATACGTAATAGAATGTTACACCTAAGTAGGTAATAATACAGCTTCTTCTTAAATACTCATTTAAAAAGAGTAGGGGTGCCTGAGTGGCTCAGTCTGTTGAGCATACAACTTTGGCTCAGGTTACATAATCTCACGGTTAGTGAGATTGAGCCCCACATTGGGCTTGCTGTCAGCGTGAATCCTGCTTTGGATTTTCTGTTCCCTTCTCTCTGGCCCTCTCCTGCTTGCACTCTCTCTCTCAAAAATAAACAAACATTAAAAAAGATAATAAAAAATTTTTGAAAGGAGCGGGGTGGCACCTAGCCGACCCATTTGTTAGAGTGTGCGGCTCTTGATCTCTGGGTTATGAGTTTGAGCCCCATGTTGGGTGTAGAAATTACTTAAAAAAACAAATACTCATGTAACACTTAGCAAAAATATATCATGTCAGAGGGCTATAAAAAAATCTCAAATTCTAAAAATTTGACACTTTAAAAAATTTTATTTATTAAAAAAATTTTTTTTAATGTTTGTTTATTTTTGAGAGAGGGAGAAGAGAATGTGAGCTGGGGAGGGGCAGGGAGAGACAGAGACGGAATCTGAAGCAGGATCCAGGCTCAGCACTGTCAGCACAGAGCCCGATGCGGGGCTCTCAGATCATGCACCTAACCAACTGACCCACCCAGGCACCCCAGATAATAAATAAATTTTATTTAAGTAATCTCTACACCTAACGTAGGGCTCAAACTCACAACCTGAAGATCGAGAGTTGCATGCTCCACCAACGGAGCCAGCCAGGCACCCCTAAAAATCAGATACTATTTATTGCCAATCATAATGCAGGGAAACTGCGCACATGCACACACACATACACACACAAATTAACAAAATGGGAACAAAAAAAGAAATAGAACTACTTGGAAAGCTTTTTATTTCAACTCAAGTTAGAGGATATAAAAATTGAAATTAGAAAGAAGAAAAAGTCAAGATAGCAAAAAGAACATCACAGAAAAAGAAATATAAATGATTCCTAACATGTGAAAGGGTATTCAGCCTCATGAGTTATCAAGGAGAAGCAATAAGATACCTTTTGTTTTCCTTTTGGACTGAGAAAAGCTTAAAAGATGTCGATTGCAGCCTTTTTTTTTTTTTTTCAGGATTGTTTTCAGTAGCAATAATAGTAAAAAGGGAAGAGGGAAAAATGAGTATTGATCAATGGGAAACAGTTAAATAAATTATGGCTCCATGCTGGATATCACTATGTAGGTATTAAAAGAATAAGGTAAATTGATATGTACTTACCTGGAAAGATGTTCATAACATATTTCGAGGTAGAAAGAAAGCATGGTTCAGAGTGACATATATAGCATGATTTCATTTTGATAAAAAATTTATGTGCATGTGGCATATGATAAATATATATAAAATATATGTATATATAATAACTGTAGAAAGATAAAGAAAGTTGATGTCAAATTGATTCCAAGCTAGGTGAGAGTAAAACTGAATAGGTGATAGTGGGAACTCTAATTTTTCTCCCCCCAAAAAAGGGATGTAGTTATGGATAATATTTGCTTCTTTGTCTTTCAGTACAGTATTTTAATTTTTAATTTTTTTTAATTTTATTTTAGCGAGAGAGCACATGAGTGGGGGAGAGGGGCAGAGGGAGGAAGAGAGAGAATCTTAAGCAGACTCCATATTCAGCACCAAATCTGGTGTGGGGCTTTGAGCCCACAACCCTGCGGTTATGACCTGAGCTGAAACCAAGAGTCTGACGCTTAACTGACTGAGCCAACCAGGCACCCTTCAGTAGATTAATTTAAAAAATAATTTGAAATTTAAGTGAAACTACATACTATTTAGAAATTAATGACTATTGAAAATATCATATATTAAAATCTATGGACTGTCAACAAAGTTGTACCTTGAGGAAACATAGTCTTAAATACATTTATTAGAAAGACTGAGAAGTTAATTCATACACATTTATGTTCTTCTCCCCATCCCAAAGGATAGGTATTACATATGTTTGTAACTTTTAAAATTAAAAATATATATACTTATATAAGTATATACATATTTACATGTACATGTACATATATACATATGTGTGTGTGCGTGTGTGTATAATTTGCTAGGGCTGCCAAAGAATACCACAGACTGGGTGGTTTAAACAAATATTCATTTTCTTATAGCTCTGGAGTCTAGAAGTTCAAGATTAAGGTGTCAGCAGGCTTGATTTCCTCTGCGGCCTCTCATCTTGGCTTATAGATGGTCGCCTTCTTGTGGTATCCTCATGTGATAGTTTTCATGTCTGTGTGGTCTTTGTTTTAATCTCCTTTTCTTATAAGGACACCAGGCAGGGGCACCTGGGTGGCTCAGTTGGTTAAGCATCCAACTCTTGGTTTCAGCTTAGGTCATGATCTCATAGTTCATGAGTTCTAGCCCCACATTGAGCTTCACTGGGATTCTCTCTCCCTCTCTCTTTGCCCCTCCCCTGTTCATGCTCTCTTTCTCAAATAAATAAATTTTTTTAAAAAAAGGACACCAGGGGCACCTGGGTGGCTCTGTCAGTTAAGCGTCCGATTTCAGCTCAGGTCATGATCTCACGGTTCATGGATTTGAACCCCGTGTCAGGCTCTGTGCTGATAACTCAGAGCCTGGAGCCTGCTTTGGATTCTGTCTCCCTCTCTCTCTGCCCCTCCCCACTCATCTCTGTCTTTGTCTCTGTCTCTGTCTCTCTCAAAAATAAATATTAAAAAAAATTTTTAAAGATACCATCGGATTAGGGCCCACCGTAAGGCTCCTTAAAATATTTTTGAAAATATTTATTACTTTTGAGGAAGAGAGAGAGCGTGAGCAGATATATTAAGATATATTAAGATATAATTTGCATGTCATAAAACTCACCCTTTTAAAGATTAGAATTCAGTGTATTTTAGCATATTTACGAAGTTGTATGGTCATCTCCATACAAGAACATCATCCCCCAAGGAAAGCCATACCCATTAGCCGTCACTCTTTATTCCCTCTCTCCACTCCTGGCAACCACTAATCTACTTTCTGTCTCTGTAGACTTGCCTGTTCTGGACATTTTATATAAATGGAATATGTGACCTTTAATGTCAGGCTTCTTTCACTTACCATGTTTTCAAGGATTGCCATGCTGTAGCACCTATCATTACTCCGTATCTTTTTACAGCTGAATAACATTCACTTGTGTGGATATAGCACATTTTACTTATCCATTCATCATTCACATGGACCTTTGGCTTGTTTCAACTCACTGGCTGTTATGAATATTTCTGCAACAGACATACATGCACACGTTTTTGTACCTGTGTTTTCAGTTCTTCTGGGTGTATACCTAGGTGGCATTGCTGGATCATAGAATGACTTTGTGTTTTAACTATTTGAGGAACTGCCAAACTATTTTCCCCAGTGACTATACCATTTTACATTCCCACCAGCAATGTATGAGGTAATAGCACACATTTGATAAACACGTATTTTTTTCTAGCTTTATTGAGGTATGATTGAGGTATATATACTTAAGATATACAACATGATATTTTGATATATGTATACAATGTATACCACGGCTGACCTAAGTAACATATCCATCCACTCACATAGTTACTTTTTGTGGTAAGAATGAAAGATTTTAAGATCTTCTCTCTTAGTAAATTGCAAGTATACAATAAATAATGATTAACTATAGTCATCATACTGTACATTAGGTCTCCAGAACCTATTCATCTTATACCTGAATGTCTGTACCCTTTGATCAACCTCTCGGATTTCCCCTATTACCTTTGGATGGATAGCTAGAAGTGAGATTGTTGGATTATAGTATTTCTGTTTTTAATTTGGAAGAATCTCCATACTGTTTTCCATAATGGCTGCACCAATTTCCATTCCCATCTGTTGTGTACAAGGGCTTCCTTTTCTCCATATCTTCACCAACACTTGTTATCTTTTGACTTTTTTTAAAAAAAAGTTTGTTTTTTTATTTTGAGAGAGAGGGGAGAGAGTAGCCCAAGTAGGCTCCATATTGTCGGTACAGAGCCCAATGTGGGGCTTGAATCCATGAACCATGAGATCATGACCTACTGGAAACCATGAGTTGGACACTTAACCAACTGAGCCTCACTTTTTGATAGTAACTCTTCTAGCAGGTATGAGGTGAGATATCATTATGGTTTTGATGCACATTCCCCTGATGATTAATGATGTTGAACATCTTGTTATATACTTGTTGGTCATTTTTATGTCTTCTTTGGAAATATATATTCTTCTTTGAATGAATATTTTTGAAAGAAATTTCAAGGGATTGATTAAGTGGCAAGGACCTTGAGAGAGCCTTATGAGGTAATGTTCTATATCTTGATCTTAGAGGTGGTTACATGGGTATATTCACATATATAAACTCATTGAGCAGTGAACTTAAATTAGTGACTTCTTGTATATAAGTTATATGCCAATAAAAAAGAAAAAAATCCTTACTTCATTGTACTTTTTATCATTTTATTTTTTTTAATGTTTTATTTTTGAGAGAGAGACAGAGTGAGCAGGGGAGGGTCAGAGAGGGAGGGAGACACAGAATCCAGAGACAGGCTCCAGGCTCTGAGCTAGCTGTCAGCACAGAGCCCAACGCAGGGCTCGAACCCACCAACTGTGAGATCATGACCTGAGCCGAAGTTGGACGCCTAACCGACTGAGCCACCCAGGTGCCCCTGTATCATTTTAAAGCAGACCAGCGGAACTTTGTTTCAGAAATGAAGTCTGAACACCCTTACAGGCACAGAAAATTCCTTCACAGTCTAATCCAAGTTCTTGCTGTCTCCATTTCCTGTTTCCTTCCCTCTCTCCCGTATTTTTTATATTCCTGCTATAGTCCTCAAATTCACAAGACTTTAATGTTTCACTGCCATTGCAGTTGCTCTTCGGCTAACTCATATCTCTCTCCTCTCCATCTTGACTGACAAAAATACTATGTAATCTTCAAAACCTGGCTTTCTTTGAATCCCACAAGAAACATGCCTGATACCATGTTCTTTCATAGCATTTTATTAAGAAATCTTTGAGATAGCATTTACCAATTTTTAAATTCACTTTTAAAACTTTTTTATTTTATTTTATTAAAAATTTTTTTTTTAATGTTTATTTATTTTTTGAGAGAGAGATACACAGACTGGGTGAGTGGGGAAGGGACTGAAAGAGATGGAGACACAGAATCTGAAGTAGGCTCTAGGCTCTGAGCCGTCAGCACAGAGCCCAGTGTGGGGCTCAAATTCATAAACCATGAGATAATGACCTCAAGTTAGATGCTTAACTGCCTGAGCCACCCAGGCCCCACTAAAACCTTTTTATTTTAAAAGGATTATAGAACCGAAAGAAGTTACAAAAATACTACAATGAATCCATGTGCTCCTGACCCATAGGACAATAACAAAATTAGGAAATTGACATTCATTAAATAATTTTTAAATTCATCTTCTTTTTAGTTATTTTTTAAATTATCTGCACTGCCCAATATGGTAACCACTAGCTACATGTAACTATTTAAATTACGTAAAATTAAAAGTTTGGTGGTCTCATTAGCACATTTCAAGCATTTAATATGCACATATGACTAATGGCGACCATATGGACAACACAGATATAGAATATCTCCATTGACAAAGTTCTTTTGGATAGCCCCAACCTAGATTGTGTTCTTCTTGAGGGAAGACATGCCTTTTCCATCTTTATATCTGTAATTCCTAGGCAGTGAGGGTACTCAATCCATACCTGAGTGAGTCTAGTCCTACCCTCTTGTTTTACATGTGAAGAAACTTGGGCCCTAAGTTGTGATAAATAAAATGATACTTAGCTTTTCAGTAGCAAATCTAGAATTATAGCTCATTTTCCCAATTCCAGGTTCACTGTTTTTTGCAAGTGGACACATTGGTATGTGAGCTCATTGATTTTTATCAGTTTTAGAGGAAGGAACAGTGTTAAAATAATGCACCTCTCAGACTTTAGGGTACCAAAAATCAACTAGTAAGCTTGTTTTTCTGGACTTGTCTTTCCTAAGATTCTGATTCAGCAGGTCTGGTGTAGGGCACAGAGATCAATATTTTAAACATATGCTTAGTCACATATGTGTGGTCATAAGGATAGCTCAGAAGAGAGAGCAGCAGAACAGAGAGCCTAGAAATGGAATTGCACTGATAAGGACATTTGATTTTTAACAAATCAAAGGAAATCCTTTCAACAAATGATGTTGGAACAACTAAATATTCATGTGGAAAAATAATGAACTTTAACCCCTAGCTTCTACCATATGGATCATTGATCTAAAAATGATATCATAAACCTTGTAGAAGTAATCATAGTAGACTATTGTGGGGATGAGTAAAGGTTTCTTGGACCAGCCACAAAAAGAAATAACCACAAAATAAAAATTGCTAAGTTATACTTCATCAAGAGCTATTGCTTCCCAAAAGGCACAATTAAGAAAATGCATAGTGGGAGACAATATTTGCAAACTATGTTTCAGACCAATGACAAGTATACAGAAGATATATGTAACTCAGAATATATGAAGATTTTCTTAAGGCAATAATAAGAGGATAAACGATGCAATTAAAAAACTGGTAAAAAGATGGGGTACCTGGGTAGCTCAGTTGGTTAAGTGTCTGATTTTGGCTCAGGTCATGGTATCATAGTTTCACAGTTGTGAAGCAGAGCCTGCTTCAGATTCTGTATCTCCCTCTCTCTCTGCTCCTCCCCTGCTCATGCTGTCTCTCCCTTTCTCTCTCTCAAAAATAAATAAACATTTTTTAAAAAACTGGCAAAAAGATATGAACAGACAAAAGAAGATCTACAAATGCTCTTAATTTTTTTTTAATGTTTATTTTTGAGGGAGAGAGAGAGAAAGAGAGAGAGACTGTATGTGTGAGACGGGGTGGGAGAGGGCCAGAAAGAGAGGGAAACAGAACTCAAAGCAGGATCCAGGCTCTGAGCTGGCAGCACAGAGCCCAATGTGGGGCTCAAACTCACAAACTGTGAGATCATGCCCTGAGCCAAAGTAGGATACTTAACTGACTGAGCCACCCAGGTGCCCCCTACAGATGGTCTTCATATGCACATAAAAAATTATTCAATGTTATCAATCACCAAGGAAATGAACATTAAACTACCATGAGATTCCACTATTTAACCACCAGAATGGTTGAAATGAATAAGCAGACAAAGCCCAGTGTTGGAAAGATATTGAGCAACCAGAACTCTTAACGTTTTGGGTAGGGATGCAAAATGGTACTGTCACTCTGGGGAAAGTGTGACAAATGTTCTAATAGAAGTCTTTTTGTGGATATACTTTTTCTATTTCTCTTGGGTAGATACTTAGGAGTGGAACTACAGGGTGTATAATAAGCATTTCTACTCCTGGGTATTTACTCAATAGAAAGACTATACTCATGAAAAATGTCACACAAGAGTGTTCATAGAGAGCAGCTTTTCTTCATTGTCCCCAAAACATGGGACAGTCAGGTGTTCATCTATGGAAAATAAACAAGCTGTTTTATAAACTCACAAAAAGTTATACTTTCATACTCAGCAATAGAAAGGAACAAACTTCTGGATGAGATTTCAGAAATATTATGCTGAGTGAAAGCTTGACACAACCGAATTCTCAGAGCATTGTAAAGTTCAGTAGTGAAAAAATGAGAACGCTGGCTGCCTCTGTGGGAGTAGCAGAAGGTGTTGACTACGAAGGCTCATGAGAGAACGTTTTTTGGTGGGAATAATGTTCTGTACCTTGATAGGGGTTGGGTCACACAGGGGGGTGCATTTGTCAGAACTCACTGAACGTTATACTTACGATTTGTGCATTTTACTATACATAATGCAAGGGGAAAAAGCAGTTTTAGAAGTTGTGATTTTGATACAAGTAATCTCAAAACCACACTTTGAGAACCATTGGATTTGACTAATTTCAGAAATAATTCTTTCTTACCATAAAATAAAGTAATTCATAGATTACTAATATAACATTTTGAAATTTTTCTTTAAAGATTCATGGCACTTTAAATGTTTTTAAGAATATATTTGTATTTAGTTACATAAATATTGTATTGAATGTAACATTTCCTTATTAGGTTAATGAATCAGTGGACAAGGATTTATGACAATATTATATAGTTCATAATTTCAATAAGTATTCTTTTGAAGAACAATAAATAAGTGTTCTTTTCAAATGTCAGGAATGTAAGCTTAGTATCAGGAGAAATATCATATGGAAACAGTAGTACACTGATGTGTGTAATTGAACTGGTTAAAATGTGGTTTGAGATGGATATTTACAGTGACATTTGGTAAACTGGGCGATGTACCTCTTTCACTTAAACTCCTGCCTCTCAGCCCTATGCGATGAGTATGTTTACTTATGTGATAGACCTCTAGCATCATTTACTTTAAGACTCTAGATGTTCAGAAGTTTAGAACTTTTACGTCATGTATCTTAGTTGTAACATGAATCTGCAAACTTTCAATAGTGCTCAAAAGTTTTACAGATTTAAAACTGAAACTGTAACAGTAATGACCAAATGCTGACTCATGGCACAAGGGAAGTCTGACCTTACAGGTTTATACATGAAACGATGTGTTCACCTGTCATGCCATATCCCAAATAATCTCTCCTACCGTAGGGTATAGGTCAGATGCTGAAATCCACCAACTAGAGATACCTGCCTGTGTTTCTAAATTTTCATGATAAGAATCCCCTGGAGCACTCATTAAATTTCAGACCCCTCCCTTAGAGATTGGAATTCCTCCCTTAGAGACTGATTGAGTGGGTCAGGCTGACAGTGGGTTCACAATTCGTATTTTTTAACTAATATCTTGTTGAAAATACAGATTCCTAGGCCCTACCCACTGTTTCTCATTTGTCTGGGATGAAGCCCCCAAACCTACATTTTTTGGTAATGTTTTTACTTACTTTTGTGAGAGAGTGTAAAGCTGAGGTGGGGCAGAGAGAGGGGACGGAGGATCTGAAGCAGGTCCTCTGCCAAGAGCAGCGAGTCCAATATGGGGCTCAAGCTCACAAACCGCAAGGTCATGACCTGAGCTGAAGGTAGACACCCAGTGGACTAAGCCACCTGGGTGCTCCCAAATCTGCATTTTTTAGAGTATATATAGTGCACAGTTCTGAAGGCTGTCTTCCTAGTGTCCCTGCCTTAGTGGAAGATCCTTGAGTAAGTCTTCAGTCACTCTCACAAGTGGGAGATTGAAGGAAGATAATTTTAGAATTGAGGGCAGACCTTAGTGTAAGGCATAGAACTTGAGGGACAGTGAGCATGCCCAAGAGAGAATCTTCTAGGATCTGTCCAATGGCTACAGTACTTGCTACCATTTTTGTGGGGGTGAAGTGTGGGCAGCCCATTGGAAAGTGACTTTTTAAAGCTATTACATTCATTAGCTTTCACAAATGCTGAGGCGGCCATTTCAGGGTCATTCTGTTCGCCACTAAAAATCTGCCTGCATGCCCTAAGCTGCCAGTTGTTTTACATGCCAATGGAAACCTAGCCACTATAAACATTCGTTGATTTTTCTCTTGTGTAGTAAGAAGAAAACATAACTTATAGACCATCTTCTGGCAGAAGATGATAGATTTGGATCAGAAACGGGAGGCGCTGGAAGCCAGGAATCAAAAGTGAAGAACTTCTGCAAGCCCTTGGGTGATAAAGGTGACAGGGACTTATTTATTTACTCATATGTCCCAAGTTGTCATTATATAGTAACCCGATGTGAGCGTGTTGCCTTCAGGCTGATGTGTACCATCACACATGTGAGGGAGAGAGTGGAATAAGCTGCTGGAAATGGGTCTTTTCTTTTAATTTTTAAAAAAAATTTATTTTTAATGTTTTATTTATTTTTGATACAGAGAGAGACAGAGCATGAGAGGGGGAGGGGCAGAGAGAAAAGGAGACACAGAATCTGAAGCAGGCTCTAGGCTGTGAGCTAGCTGTCAGCACAGAGCCTGACATGGGGCTCGAACCCACAAACGTGAGATCTGACCTGAGCCGAAGTCAGAGCCTTAACCGACTGAGCCACCAAGGCACCCCTGGAAATGGGTCTTGAGTGCACATTTCTCCTTAGGCTTCAGTCAGTACTTCCTGTCATTACCTTGTCACCATTTACTTCTACTCATTCCCCAGGACCCTTTTCCCACCTTTCCAGGGCTAGAGCCCACTCTGAAATGCCTTCATTATTATTCATAGCTAACATTTGTTGAATTCTTTTTGCTGCTAGGCACCATGCTGCTGTGCTTTCCCTGCATTTTTCATTCTCTTCTCAAAACAACCCAAATGGTCTAGATGCTCTGATTATGATCCATTTTGTAGATGAAATATCTGAGTTTCCAAGAGTTTATATAGCTTTCCCAGGACCTCACAGCTAATAAATGGCAGAACCAGATTTTAAACTCATGCTTTCTTTCGTCTTTTTTTTTAAATTAAAAAGAAAAATTTTTAATGTTTGTTTATTTTTGAGAGACAGAGCACGAGTAGGGAAGGGTCAGAGAGAGACAGAGACCCAGAATCCGAAGCAGGTTCCAGGTTCTGAGCTGTCAGCCTAGACCCAGACATGGGGCTAGAACTCACTAACTGAAATCATGACCTAAGCCGAAGACGGATGCTGAATGACTAAGCCATCCAGGCACCCCTAAACTCATGCTTTCTGATTTCCAATTCCATACCCAGAAAATGGGGAACTGCACTTGCACCTATTCCAGTGTACCAGACATGCATCCCAAATGGACAGACCACTTTTGAAAGGCCGTCAGTCCCTGAGATTTGAAAGCATTAAAGTTTTCATTATGGGGACGCCTGTGTGGCTCAGTCAGTTAAGCCTCCGATTTCGGCTCAAGTCATGATCTCACAGTTCGTGGGTTTGAGCCCCGTATCGGGCTCTGTGCTGCTATCTAGCTCAGAGCCTGGAGCCTGCTTTGGATTCTGTGTCTCTCTCTCTCTCTCTGACCCTCCCCTGCTTGTGCTGTCTCTCTCTGTCTCTCAGAAAAAAAAAAAAATTAAAGTTTTCATTGTGAAATTTTTAAAAATCAGAGAAAAGAAAGACACCTATAATATTGCTAGCCTTATGTAACTATGACTATATATACACTATAGGAAAAGATATTTATTTGCCAAAAAATATATATATATATATACATATATATATATTCTTTAGTATCCTGATTTTTTTAAAGTTTGTTTATTTTGAGAGAATGCATGCATACAAGTTGAGAGGGAGCAAAGAGAGAGGGAAAGAGAGAACTCCAAGAACTGTCAGTGCAGAGCCTGATATGGAGCTCGAACTCATGAACCATGAGATCATGAGCTGAGCTGAAGTCAGATGCCCAAGCAACTGAGACGCCCTGGTGCCCCTGTGTCCTGATATTTTAAATATAAGTAGAATTTTTTTACTCCTACCCAGATTTTAATGAGTCTCAAGTGAAGCTGTAAGACTTCTAGCAGTTTGAGAGAAGGCTAGCAAGTGAATGAAAGAATGAATGAATGAATGAATGAATGAGTGAGTTTGCTTCCATGTATGGAATTATTACATGTCTGTGTGCTTGTCACTTGTTTTTTTGCATTCAGAGAGGAGAAGCAGTGTTCTAGTTTAACTTTTGTAGAACACTTCAAATAGTATGAACAAGGAACATACTCTCCCAACTCATGTATGTTTTTCCTGTCTTTTAAGCCTTTCTAGATTTCTAAGCTGATAAAAATCTTTACTCCAGTCTTCTTAAGCACTTTCTGGCGAGACCTCACATTTGACATTCACCATGCTGTCCATCTGCTAGTTATAATATTTTTTGTCCTGTTCTCTTATACCTTTTTCTATACACAGCAACTAATCCAGTGCTTTTTCATGGTGTCAGTTATGTTTTTTAGCACCAAAGTGCTATTAATTTCTCTAACATACTAGAATAACTTGGAACTTTCTGGTGTGTTCTTCCATGCTGTTTAGGTTCCTATCATTGTAACCATGCCAGAAATGACAGAGAATGAGACTCCTACAAAAAAGCAGCACAGGTATGTAGCCCTGGTCCAAAAATAATATAGTTTGAGTAGATAAGCAGCAGAATTAGTCCCCATTTTGTTAAATAGGCAGTCCTCAGGGAACTTGTATTTGGATGCCTGGAAGACCATTAGTCTCCAGTAATGTGTGTGGATAAATAAATACAGATTTGCAAAAAGGAGTACATAGTTAAAATTTACCTGTCCTCCTCATTTTATGGACAGTGTAACAAGAATGACAATCAGCAATTAAAATTTCGTAATGCCAAATCTATGCTAAGTGTTCAGTGTCTCCTGAAACTTTTACTTGCACAAGTATCACAGTCTTTGTAGATTGTTAAGTTCATTTAGGCTGAAGTCAATCTGAATAGACATTTTGTGACATTACAATTTTGTAACATTACCATATGCACATCAGTACATTATTACTTCTGATTCTTCGTATAAGCCCCACTCTGAATTTCTAGCATTGCATGGCCAGTGCTTTCATTAATATTGAAATCCTCATTCTCTTTCCTTACCAAATAACTATTAGGGATTGCTAATGTATTGAGTAATTGTACATAAAAGAGAAAAGCAATGGTTTTAGTAGATTAGCTTTATTTTTTTTGAAAGTAAAAGAAGACAATCTAGTTTATTTAATTTTCATAAAAATATAGCTAAGTACTTAAAATACCTGTAGTGAAAACACTTCATGAGGTTAAGGATGTTCTTTTGTTCCCTATCCTTTCACTGTTAAAAGTTTTGTTTTTTTAATGCTAATAAGTAGTAAATTTTTTTTTGTAGAACTTTTTTTTAATATAATACAATTTATTTTTTTAACATATGCAATTATTTTCCATCATTTACACTACAGTAGTTACAATGACACTCCAAACAGAAAAGCAAAGTAAAAAATCCACACCCCAACTTCTATTTCATGTAATTAGACTTATACAGAAATTAGAAGGTTATGTAACAACTAGTTAATCACCTAATTTCACAGCTATCTGAAGTGGCAGTCGTTATATAGCAGCTTATCTATGATACATTCAAGATACATGATACAATTTATTACTTGCCCATAAGCTACAACACAGCCTGCTTAATACCTTTCCTTAAATTCCACCTCTATACTACAATATGCTTGAGGTCTATGCAAAAAAGTAGCTACCTTTTATATAGGAAATGGATGATTAAGTCTTTGGTGTTGTAAAAGCA
>NC_043704.1:59941685-60054561 GCF_006229205.1 Suricata suricatta | reverse complement strand
CACACAAAGAACTCACATCTTTTCAAGCTTCAATAGTAAATATTCTGCTACTATGTGTTAAATACTGCATGGTTTGCCCAAGCTAAGATGAAACCACATCATAAATCAATAAGCATTTTGCATTTTCTTTCATTAGTAGATTAGCTTTAAAAAACCTGAGAGTTTGGATAAGGTAAGGCACACCAATGCAAAAGATGGCTCAAATGCCAGTTGTCTGTGCGTGGGTGCTGGTGGCCGCCATTGTTTCCCCGTGAGGACTAGAAAGTTCCTTTCTACTCTTGTTCCTTTCCCTGACATACTCACCATTCCCCTTACCGTGTGCCAGGGTGAACATCAGAAGTCACCTAGTTGGTACATCACTTCGAGAGCTGATTGGATCTTGAATTACATTTTTCAAATAGTTAAGGTTTTCAGTGATTGATTTATTTCCCAACCAATGACTTATGGTATGGAAGAATAGAGAATTGGAGTTACTTTTGGAAATTGTAGATTCTAAATTTATATTGATGTATCTGCAGTTAGGGTTTCATACCATAATAAGATGGATTCTTACTGGTGCAACAAATACAAATTCATAAAATTTATTTCTATGGTTCTGAGAATATAAAGTGGAGAAAATATTTTCCTGTTATTTTCATGTTCCTTTTATCTGCATTTTTTGTTTCAGAAAGAAAAACCGGGAGACACACAATGCAGGTAGAAACAACAATTTTAGTTATATTTGTTAGCATTTTTAGCATTCACAATGAAATCATACTGTAGTTGATTGTAAGTTTTTATGTTGCAAGCATAGAATCATTATTCCTTATGTTTTAGGAAAACCTTTGCTGTGTTTGTTCCTTTACGGTTGTTTAATTGACAGAACAGCCCTTGAGTCTCACAAAGATGGCTAGTTTATCATCTGATTCATTGTCTGTTTAGATAATTTAAGGATTAATAAACCTCTGGAATGAGTGTTTTAAGTGATTTCACCCACTGAGGAAATTCAGTCCCACATCTCCCGAATGGGAAAGAGAGCATGTGTCTTGGCGGAATTCTAGGGAGGCTGCTGCCTAGAGGAGGAGGGGGAGATGGGCAGTGGGCTGGAGAGCTTAAAAGTCCTTGAAATGTGAACAGTCTTAAATGAAGTTGTGGAGTCCTTAATTATAGGAAGAAATGTAGAAAATAAACATTTGGTTTTATTTCAAATGTCAAAATTATAGGCCAAAGCCAGATAAACATTTATAGAAGTAATTGTGTGTACTTTTACAGTTTGGTACATTTTATAACATTTTAGTTTCCAGGGGCTATAGTCAGATCTAAAACAAAACATTTTAGATGTTAATGTCTATTACTCTGTAAGTGATACCTTCCTTTCCCTAAGGAAAGGATCCTGGGGGAATTTTTGTCTATGGTAAGATGTGGTGAACACTGATGGAATATTGCTGTTTCCCAGAATGTGAATTTCCTGTCTCTGAATTCCCCTTATCACTGTGGGTCTCCATGTTGGTTTTTTCCATATGCGAAAAAATCCATTCCTAGGTAACAATAAATACTGTTAGTAGAGAATTTAGGAAAAAGGTGATTATCATACTTTATTATTTTGCCTTCTTTGGCCAAATGAATTAAATCTAATCTTTTTTGACTATAGGAACTGAATACTTCTATTGGAACCAACTCACATGATGTCATTAATATGTCCCAATAAATAGTAATTTATTATGAGAGAGTAATTAGATGTCATTGAAAATATGTCTTTACTGATAGATTGTGAAGCAAAAATATGTATTTTGCACAACAAGACCTGCTTATGGCTAATTTGAAAGATCATTGGAATCTTTTGTTAGAAATAAAGGTTTTAGAAACCCTTCAGAGAGAAAATAGGCAAGACTAATGTTTCTACTTACAGCATCTTATTAAAATTATTTAGATCATCTCGTACCCTCTTGCCCTTTCCATACAGTCTTTAAAGTTGTGGCATGTGAGCCTGGAATATTTCTCAGTTTGGTTGAGATGTTATCAGTTGTCCAGTTTCTTAGATGGGAAAAATCCTACATGGCCAGAGTGAATAGACCAGACTCCTAGAAATTTGAAGTCATAACTGATAGCTGTTCTATTTCAAAAATGCCTTCTAGTCATCCTCAAAGGTGTTTTAAAGTTCTGTCATCTGTCTAAATAGGTCTCACTTGCCTATTTGCTATAAAAAGGCAGCTTTCTACTAACTTAGCTTGTTAGTGGGTTCTTAATATTTAGTTATCACTAAAATCTGCAGTAATTACTTGAAACACAATAATGTCCTAACAGAAAGTAATATTAGCCACTTCTGTTTATAATTTGAATTTAATTATTATAGATCACATTTTTAAAATGCTAATAAAAGTATTGCTCATATCAGTTCCCATAATACTAGACTTACAATACGGCATTTTTAGAAACCGTCTTGTAGTTATTTGTCTTCAGTAGATACTGTTAGATAAAATTTTGTTAGGGATTTCTTTACCTAAAATTTCCTTACCCAAGGAGAATAGTGAACTATGGCCGTGATACTGTAAGGTTTGACAAATGAATTTTCCGCTTTATCTAGTGGAGAGGCATAGAAAGAAGAAAATCAATGCCGGAATAAACAGGATAGGAGAGCTGATCCCATGTTCCCCTGCCCTGAAGCAGGTAAGAAGTCCACTCATATTTTCATTCATTACTTGTGAACAGGTAATTCCCTAAGTGGTT
Organism: Suricata suricatta; assembly: GCF_006229205.1. Lineage (NCBI taxonomy): Eukaryota > Metazoa > Chordata > Mammalia > Carnivora > Herpestidae > Suricata > Suricata suricatta. Next base: position 60,051,855 of record NC_043704.1, on the reverse strand, counting down.
TCTTTGTTGCGAGTTATTATTTTTGTTTCCTGTCATTTTTGACTTTTGGCGTTAATACTTAAAACAGTCTTCTAGTAGAGTGTTTTACATGATCAAATGGACCATATAATTTCTCGGTCTTTAAGATCTTGAATTATTCAGCCCCACAATTTCATTCATTTATGTGCTACAGTATTTACCAGGCATCTCTTTTATTTTCTGCCAATCATATTTTTTATTACCTTTAATTTCTTACCCAGACTCTTTCAAGGATCTCTGTTTTATTCTCCATGCCCTGTCAGCCTCCACTGGTACTTAAATCTCAGCTTATTAAAGTTTTCCCTCATGAAGATAGCTTTTTGTTTCTTCTGATAATGAGGATAAAGTGTGCTTACTGAAAACAAAACAAAAATGGAAACAATATGGAAGTTATAAACAGTTTGAAAAATAAATTGGCATCTTACTCCTAGGTCGTAACTACTATTACAAATGTTGTTACTCATCTTTTCAGACATTGCTTTATGAATATATACATATATTCATAATATATGTTTCATAACCTGCCTTGTCATTTTCACTCAGTGGTACATAGTAGACTTTTGGTATCAGATACCTTTTTCTCATACGATCTCCTTTCTTTCTGATGACAAATCAGGTAAGAAGCATGAAGTGTTAAGTGGTAAGAAGTGTTTCATGATAGTGAGATATCATAATTTGTGTTAGTCTTTTTTGGTTACTTGTGAATTAAGTTACTATATAAACATAACACATAGTACTAAAAAGCTTAAAACAACATTAGTCTCTGGCCTGACTGCCTCCCACCTCCAGTACAGCAACTTACGGCATCCATTCAACTGTTTCTTCTGGCATCCACCTTTATATTTTGAAATAATATGCTTGTATTATTATAAAATACTTTTTCTAGTTTAGATTTTATCTATTGACTTCCCTTTGTCCAATCCTCCCATAAAAGTCCACCATAACTTTGGATTAAATCAGCATTCAGTTCTTATGTTATTAAGACTGTAAATACTGTTTATGGTGCTCCAAGGAGTACTATTATTATGTTTTGTTTCATATGAAGCTTTTTTGGGGGAGGGGGTTGGTAATTGCCTCACTGTTTTTCACTTTCTGTGTACCTATCTTTTTGTTTTTTCATTTTAGATTTTTTAAATTTCTGTTTTATTTTTTATTTTTACATAAGCTCCGCACCCAGTGTAGGGCTTGAACTCATAATCCCGAGGTCAAGAGTTGCATGGTCTACTAAGTGAACCAGCCAGGGGCCCCTCTATAGACCTACTTTTATTTCTTTCCACACTTTCAGCAGTCCCTTAGTAGAGTTTCTGCATACTTAAGTGTACCACTAAATTTCCATTTTCCTTTTTTTTCCTTTGAGACTTTACTTCTGGAACCTTCTGCCCTTCTTCAATCTTAATTGGTTGGTCTTTTGCAACTCTTCTGTTTTCTTTTTTTTTCTTTTTAAATAGGCTTCATGCCCAGCACAGAGCACAGGGCAGGGCTCTACCTCAAGACCCTGAGATCAAGACCTGAGCTGAGATCAAGAGTCGGACGCTTAACCAACTAAGCCACCTAGGTGTCCCTCTAACTCTTCTGTTTTTAATTTCAGCTCTCATAATTCTAATTTCCAAGAATCTTTTTCTTACTCTCTTTGTTCTTTTTCCTATCACATGTTTGTTTCATGAAACAATACTATCTCATCTCTGAGATTGTTATATAGGGTTTTGAAAATAATTTTTCTTGTGTTTTCCATATTGTCTTTCTTTCTTCTGATTTTCTTTCTCCCCTTTTTTCCCTTTTGTTGTGAGGTTTTGTCTTTCATTTTGAAGACTTTTCTTAAATGCTTGGTGTTATTTAACTGTTTTCTCATGTTTGCGCATGAGGCATTAAAATTTAAAAGCCGATTGAATAGGGTTGATTCTTGGTGACCTAACTATTGAGTGATTAGGTGGTAAGGTAGTGGTGTTGTTTTTGTGGACCTAAAAAATACCAGTATTGGTGGCTTCTTTTATTATGGGGATAGCAGTTAACTTTTACTTTCCAGAGAAAAATCCTTCACCCCCTCCCCGCCCCCCCGCCCCCCCCTCCATCTAGGAGTGAGAAGAAGTATAAAGCTTGTCCTCATATTGTGGGAGCTGGGTCGGGAAAGAGTGCTGGAGTGTCTCATGCTTTAGGAGAATTTTACTTTACCCTCTTGTCTACGCCAAGAAGTCTCATTTTGTCCACTTCTGTGCCAAGCATCCCTGAGGCTGAAATTCTCTGGTTCAAATTTCACAGAAAATGAACTTGTCTCTTACGGTTGAGCAGGAATGAGAAGTCTTCGAGTTGCATAGGATGTGTGTGCAGTGGGGAGGGGGAAGAGTTTTATTACTGCATAAGAAAAGTCTTTCCACCAGTCCCCTCAATTTTAACCCGTACCTCACCCCACCTTCTGTGATAGCTGGAGCTTCCCAATCCTGAACCTTTACAGGCTTTCTGATGGCCAGATCAGTTCCTTCTGCAGGATGGTACTTAGTCTTGCATAAACATGCTTTTTTGTTTTGGTTTTTGTTTTTTCATGTATACTTTGTTTCCTTAACATGATAGCAAATTTAAGGGCAGGGACTATGTCTTCTGATTGTTTTTGTTTTTTTTTTTTTCCTCCACATCTCAAGGTACAGTAGCTTCTCAGGAAATTTTGGTGTTTGTCCAGTAAAATCTTATTTTCCTGCTTTTGGCTGTCATTCCTACAGGTTTCTCTGAAAGGAAACTATAATCATTTCACTTCTTTGGTGTTTTAGAATGTTCAGTGAAGTCAGTATTTGGCTCCCAGAAGCTGAGTAATTAAGATTTTCTTCACTATTGCTATGTGTCCTCAGCCCCATTTGCAGTAGGGAGGCAGTAGATGAGTATTATTAGGTTCTGCCTTTGTCTCAATTCTTGCTTTAAGAAAGGACAATATCAGGGCACTTAGGTGACTCAGTTGGTTGAGCAATGACTTTTGATTTAGGCTCAGGTAATGATCACGGTCATGGGATCAAGCCCTGTGTTGGGTCTGCACCGAGCATGGGATGTGCTAAAGATTCTCTCTCCCTCTCTCTCTCTCCCTTCTTCTCCTTCTACCCCTCTCCCCTGCTTGGGCTCTCTTTCTTTAAAAATAAAAGAAAGAAAGAAAAAAGAAAAAGAAAAATTTAAAAAGGCAGTAACTATTTTTTCTCTCTGGAGTAAAATGTTTCCTAGATTATATTGGGTCTCTATTGGGACTCAGTCAAGGAAACCCAGAATTGGGGGTACCTGGGGCTCAGTCGGTTGAGCATCCGACTTCCACTCAGGTCATGATCCCACAGTTCGTGGGTTCAAGCCCTGCGTCAGGTTCTGTGCTGACAGCTCAGCACCTGGAGCCTGTTTCGGATTCTGTTTCTCTCTTTGTCTGCCCCTTGCTCGCTTGTGCTCTCTCTCTGTGTTTCAAAAATAAATTAAAAAAAATTTTTAAAAACCACAAAAAACCCAGAATTGTAATTTTGTGAACCAAAGCCCTATATCCCTGATTCCTACCTGAAAAGAACTATCAAATAAGTACTGGGGATATTTAATAATAAGTGAATTGGAATAAAAGTTAAACATTCACTGTAATATTTTTAATAGCTGAAGAAAAAAAACCCCAAAATGCCTCTTATATAGCTTAAATGGTTATCTGTAATAGACTAGAAAATAAAATAAGTACAGCCTTTAGAAAGTGTAACATAGATATCTAAACCCTGTATGGAAGTATATGGAAGTATCTCCAAGATATATTTGTAAACAGAAAAGAACAGTGTAGCATAGTGCTTATAGTATCCTTCTATTTTTTTTTTTTAAGATAGATCCGTGTTTCAGCATAGACTATTTCTGGGAGGACACACAAATAACTATGATGGTTACCTCTGGAAAAAGGTCTAGAGAGCTAAAGCCAAAAGGAATGCCACTTATATTTTTATTTTTAACAGTTGTTCATAGAGTACAGAATAATATTAAAGTCTAAAATTTTTACAGGGCCTTGAAGGCCTTCTCTGGCCTCCTCTTCCCATTCTCTCCCTATATGCTTTACTCTAGTTCTGCTCACCTCACCATGGCCCCTCCAATGTGTGAACACAGCCCTGCCTAAAGGAGGGCCTTTGCCCTTGAGGATCCTGCTACCTGGACCGTCTTCCTCCAGATATCTATGGGGCTTACTTCTTTCAGGTTTTTGCTCTGCCTCATAGAGAGGCCTTCTCCATCTTCCCATGCAAGATAAATTACGGTACAGTGTCTTAGTTTGCGCTCCTATAACAAAAATACCATAGACTGGGTAGTTTAAACAACAGAAATTTATTTCTCACAGTTCTGGAGACTGGGAAGTCCAAGATCAAGGTGTGCCAGCTGGTTTGGTTCCTGGTGTCTGCTCTTTTCATGATTATGTCCTCACATGACAGGGAGCACATCACCTCTCTCATGTCTTTTCTTCTAAGGGCGCTGATGTAATTCATGAGGGATCCACCCTCATGACCTAATTACCTCCCAAAGGCTCACCTCCAAATACCATAAAATCAGGGATCAGGGTTTCAACATGAATTATCGGGGGACACAAACATTCAGTTCATAGGACAGAGTGACCTCTGCCATCTCTCTGCCCCCTTCTTTATACTGTTTTATTTTTTTCTTCCAACTGTATATATAGAAAATATTCCTGAAGGTCAGGAATTTTCTCCGTTTTGTTTATTACATTCTTGGTGCTTGGAGTAGAGCCTGACGCATAGTGGCTATTCAGTTAATAAACTGTGAACAGTAGAAGCATTTGCTTTTTTTTTTTAATTTTAAAGTTCTTTTTAATTTTTATTTTTGAAAGAGAGACAGAGCATGAGAGAGGGGAGGAGCAGAGAGAAAGGAAGACATAGAATCCGAAGCAGGCTCCAGGCTCTGAGCCATCATCACAGAGGCCAATGCGGAGCTCGAACACATGAGCTGTGAGATCATGACCTGAGCCAAAATCAGACACTTAACCTACTGAGCCACCCAGGTGCCCCAGGAGAAGCATTTGAATATGGTGCCCATTTATAATTTTGAAAAGATGCATATGACATATGTGTGATAAAACCATAGCTTTAAGTTTCTTCTGGCAAGTTCTCACTCTTCAGGGAAACTTATAAATGATTCATTCTCTTTGGCAGAGCAAGAATATGATCCTGGACCAAGCCTTTAAATATATAACAGAACTGAAAAGGCAAAATGATGAACTCCTGCTTAATGGAGGAAACAATGAACAAGGTAAAGATTTTAAGATTCTTCCTTTTTGTTGTTTTTTTCAGTGTTCAGGTCTTTGTGTCACAGGGCAACGTAAATGAGGATACAGAGGTTTTTTTCTGACCAAACGTTGCTACGATTGTGCATGCATTTGGTGGGTCTGAGAGAATAGTGTTGCAAATAAATTCATCTTAGTTTACCTCCTTTCCCTCTTCTGTGAGCAGCTCTAATCTTGCAGGTATACATACTTTTGACTTTGGATTCTTCTGTGTACTTCATGGTTGCTTAACTCATGAGACAATGCTGGATCACTTTTATTCCACTTGGATCTTCCAGCTAGGGGAATCCTGTGAGAGGAAGTAGGGGAGAGACCTGCTCAGTGAAACTTAAAAACAAAATAAGATCTGCCTGTGAATTAACTCAGAAGGTCAAAATATTCTGCTCATAATTGTTTATACTGCATGTAATGTGTGCATCAGACTGCCTGATCATTTAATAAAATTTGATTTTTATTAGTTTTTAGATAATTACATTAAAATTTTTTAAACTTTTAATTCTAGAATAGTTGGTCCATAATGTTATATGAGTTTCAGGCATACTGAAACTTGATTTTTTTTTAATTTTTTTTCATGTTTTTATTTATTTTTGATACAGAGAGAGACAGAGCATGAGAGGGGGAGGGGCAGAGAGAGAAGGAGACACAGAACCGGAAGCAGGCTCCAGGCTCTGAGCTAGCTGTCAGCACAGAGCCTGACGCGGGGCTCGAACCCATGAACGTGAAATCTGACCTGAGCCGAAATCGGAGGCTTAGCCGACTGAGCCACCCAGGCGCCCCTGAAACTTGATTTTTAATTAGAAGTGACTTCTTTATGCTATATTAGTTCTGTTTTTCCATTTGCACTAGAGAGATTTCCTTGTAAGAGCTGAAGAGAAAGCTATACCAGGCAAGTGTAAAGCTCAGAGTGGTGGACAGTTTGAATTGTCCTTTATTTATGGCTCTGACAAAAACGGAGAACGAATTTCCTGGGACAACTCCGTAGGTCACCTTCAAAGGAGAGGAACAAAGGTAGAATTTGCTGAGGGCAGTGTTGGGCAATGTTTATTGTATATCCAGAAGGTCAGCATTCTGAATTCTCTTTGCTTGCCTTAAGTTAGATGACTTACCCCTTCCCCACGTCAGCTGTCTTTTGCAGTCCAGACCCTGTTTTATGATGCTGTTAGGTAGGTAGATTTGTAACACATGTTTGGTAATCACTCCGAGGCACCCCACAAGGGAGAGATTAAGACTGGAGTGATGTGTAGATTTTTCTAAGGAGAGCTCCTTTGGTTTCACAGCCCAGAGGCTGAGGCAGTCCAGTTACAGCAGGGAAAAGGGAACCTTTTGGAAAAATAGAGGTTGCATGGGGCTCAGGAAAGGCTGAGCGGGTGGGCCAGGGTGGGGGGCAGCACGTGAGGCAGCTTAGGTCTCACTACGGTGTCATCTCCGTCACCGTCCTTTCTTGGTTCTTTTTTGTGCATCTGCTCTCTTTGCTTGTCTTCTCCCAGAAATGTCCCCACAGACCCACTGTCCATGCGACAGGCTGCACCGTGTTCTGAGCAGCGGCCTTGGGAGTCAGGCCACCTGGGCTGAGTCTCTTCTTCACTTGCCCACTCCGTACCTGTGGCTATTTACCTCACCTCTCCAAGTCTCAGTTTCCCCACCTTAAAATGAGGATAATCATAGCACGTGTCTGGTTGACTTTAGACAAATTTCTGTAATTACTCAGAGTCTGTTTCTTACAACTTAAAATACTGATGAGAGTAGGTAATTCCCATCTCATGGTTGTTATGAGGATTAAAAGAAATAATGCAGGCAAAGTACTTCGAGTAAAACTGGCACACAGTAAATGTTACCTGTTACCATCACCATTGTTATTATTATTATGAAATGAGAATGAATGAAAAGTGCCAGGCATGTAGTAAGTGTGTAATAAGTGAGGACAATCATCATTAATTGGTCCATAAAAATTGCCCTTTAGTTTCTGATGTCCGTGGCACATTGGCATCTCCCTTCTGTGTCTCTTATTTTAAATGTCTGAGAAAAATAATCTGCTAGGCTCAGCTCATCCTTGTCAGTACAGAACTTTCTACTTCAAGCCACTTCATAGGGCCTTGGCTTTGCAGATTGGCTGCCTTTGGGGGACGGAAAGGGGAGAGTAGCTACCACTGTGGCAAGACAGGTGGGCTGTCTGGGGTCACAGCGCATAAACACCAACAGTGAAGCCCGCCCCAGTGGTAGGGTCCGTGGGTGAAGTTCTCTCCCTTAGAAGACAGTAGGGCTGTGACAGTAGCATGTGTACGCTAGCCCTACCAGGGGTGATTCAAGTTCCATTTTTGATCCTTTCTTCGGTGCTCCACTACTTTACGTTTAACCCATTCCACTGTCTCTGTCATTTCAAAGAGTAAAATAGAAGTGAGTTTAAAGCCATTTATAGAAGAGACAATTACCACCACAAGTAATGTTACCTGTTACAGCATTTAAATTTTCCTAGCATGTGACCGTGATATCAGAATGTCTTTCCTTCCTTTCCCTCTGTAGCTGCCCCATTGGGAATTTTTGAATTGGGAATTTTGAGATTCCTACATTATGAGTAATTTCTGACCTTTGGGTGGTTGGCCCTGAAAGATACTTTCTTTTAAAAGGATAGAATAGAGGCTTGATATGCCAATGTAAAAAGAAGAAAGAACTTGCATTAGGAAAGAAACTGAAGATTCTCAAGTGAGGTATTTCAAAATGCTGGAACTAGACTTCGGTAGTTAGCACACAGTTTTTTCTTAAGTTACTGTAAGTACTGACCCTACCAGGTAATTGTTTCATTTTTATTTTTAATATTGTAGCTGAAGAAATTAAAAAGCTACGTAAACAACTGGAAGAAATTCAAAAAGAAAATGGCCGATATATTGAATTACTGAAAGCAAATGACATCTGCCTATATGACGACCCTACAATCCACTGGAAAGGAAATCTTAAAAACTCAAAGGTCTCTGTTGTTATTCCCAGTGATCAGGTTCAAAAAAATATCATTGTTTATTCCAATGGGAGTCAGCCTGGTGGAAATAGCCAGGGAACAGCTGTTCAGGGGATAACCTTTAATGTTGGTCATAATTTACAAAAGCAAACCGCCAATGTGGTGCCAGTACAGAGGACTTGCAATCTTGTGACTCCTGTGTCTATTTCTGGAGTTTACCCTTCTGAAAACAAGCCATGGCATCAGACCACAGTTTCTGCGTTGGCTGCCAACCAGCCTGTTCCTCTTTGTCTTCCTGCTACCATTTCTGCTCAAAATATTCTCGAGCTTTCCACCTCCGAAAGTGACTCGAGTGTGCTTGGTGCCACCAATGGCCCACTGATCGCAGTTCCCATTGGGCCTGAACCTCACCAACATCGTCCTGTGCACACGTGTCTCAGTGATCAAAATTCTCCTGAAAACAAGAATGGGCAAGAGAGCCCCAAAGTATTGAAGCAAACAGTCCCTTGTGCCACAAGCATCCCCACCACTTCCTCAGCAGTTGACACTAAAGGGCACCAGGGCAGCCAGTCCTGCCTGAGCATCCAGGATTTCAGAAACGATTTGCAAGCCACCTTTGTTGTCTCAGTTACCACCACAGTCTGCTCCCAGCCTCCCAGATCTGCAGGTGATTCTTGTCCGGTGAGCATCAGCAAGGGTGCAGACTCGGCAAGTGTTACCGCAGCGGTGGCCCCCTCTGCCCCTGGAGGAGGGAAGACCGCCACTCCTGTAGGCACTCTTTCTGTAAACCCTTTGGACAGTAGTTGGACTCTTTCTTGTTCTTTGCCTTCTTCCAGTGTTAGTGCTTCGGACTTGAAAAACATGAATAGCCTTACCCGAATTTCCTCTGCTGGAAACACACAGACGACTTGGACCACTTTGCAACTGGCGGGTAACACTATTCAACCCTTAAGCCAGACACCATCTTCTGCAGTGACCCCGGTATTGAATGAGTCTGGTAGCAACCCTCTCACAACCAACCACGGTAGACATGTCGCTATGGGTGTCAACGTGAATAATTCCTTTCCCGCAGATGGGCAGGCGGTTGAGCAAGTAGTTGTCACCTTGCCTTCATGTCCATCTTTACCTATGCAGCCACTAATTGCCCAGCCACAGGTTAAATCTCAGCCTCCAAAAAATATCCTTCCATTGAATTCAGCGATGCAGGTGATTCAGATGGCTCAGCCAGTTGGGTCAGCTGTGAATGCAGCTCCAGCTAATCAAAATGTTATCATTCTTCAGCCCCCCAGCACCACCCCTGGCCCAACAGTGATGAGAGCAGAGGTTCCCAACCAAACAGTAGGTCAGCAGATTGTGATCATACAGGCAGCTAATCAGAACCCTTTGCCGCTGTTCTCTGCTCCACCTCCTGCTTCTGTCCGACTCCCTGTCAATGGAGTCAGTGCTCTGCTAGGGTCTAATAATTCAGCGCAAAATGTTTCAACCCCCCAGACTTTTGGAGGAAAGCATCTTGTCCATATATTACCGAGACCTTCATCTTTATCAACATCCAATCCAACACAGACTTTTTCTGTTACCATGTCAAACCAACAACAGCCTCAAACCATTTCTTTAAATGGACAGCTCTTTGCTTTGCAGCCTGTGATGTCCTCGTCAGGAACTACAAATCAAACCCCTATGCAAATTATCCAACCCACCACCAGCGAAGATCCAAACACCAACGTTGCCCTGAATACATTTGGAGCTTTGGCCAGCCTCAATCAAAGCATATCACAGATGGCTGGGCAGAGCTGTGTTCCGCTGTCTGTTAGCCAGCCCGTCAATCCTCCAACTGCTGCAAGTAGTCAGACCACCCCAGTTAACGGTGTTTCATTAACAACAACGGTAGCGCCTCCCATGACAACCGATAATCCAGCCACACTACCCAGTACTTATAATCTAGTAACCACTCCTTCCGTAAATACTGTAGCTTGTTTACCTAATGTGAAGTCAAAAAGGTTTAAGAAGCCAGGTGCCAAGAAACACTTAGCTCACAAGTCAGCAGGCCCCCCGAATCCAGTCAGAGAGGTGGGCAAGTTAGCCTGCCCCAACACCGAAGCCACAGCAGAGTCGTCATGTACTGAGGGACTGCTGGAAAGCCTCCCTGTTGTGTTACCGTCTGTCACCGTGTCCCAGGCAAATAGCGTGAGTGTTTCTGGTTCACATTCTTTGGATGTTCTGAATTCTGAATCTGTGATACCTGAATCCGTACCCAAATCTAAGGCAGCAGAAGAATCGAGCTCACCCTCCCAAGAATCTGTGACAAGTGAACATTTTGTAATGGCCCCAGCAAAATCCAAAGATTCTGCCCCCATTCTGCAACGAGAGGCATCTCAGGATAAGCCACCAGCCAGTCTGGCATTGTCAGATGCTGCCAAATCCTGCACTTCAGCCAACGTGTTGATTCCATCTTCAAACGATCCCCGCCTTTTGGTTTCTCAGGTTTCTGGGCTGTCATCCACCACTAGCACTACAAGCACTGACTGTGTTTCTGAGGTAGAAATCATTGCTGAACCTTGCAGGGTGGAGCAAGATTCGTCAGATACGATGCAAACGACGGGTCTGTTAAAGGGACAGGGTTTGACTGCATTGCTGTCTGGTCTTGCTAAAGAAAAAGACCCTCAGAAGTTGTCTCTTGCGGTCCCGGTAGACCATCCTGACTTTCCTTCAGAAAATTCCAAAATGGCAGATTCAGGTGTCGATTTACATCCCAAACAGGAGCTGTTACTAATGAACAGTGATGACAGAGGTCCAGGGCAACACCACTCCTGCGTCCCTGACCAGGAGGTCATCAATGGCTCCTTGCTTGTCAGCAGGCAGGCCGACTCTCCCATGTCCACCAGCTCTGGCAGTAGCCGTAGTTTCTCAGTTGCGTCCATGCTTCCTGAAACGACGAGAGAGGATGTCACCAGCAATGCAACAACAAATACCTGTGACAGCTGTACCTTTGTAGAGCAAACTGATATAGTTGCTCTTGCAGCAAGAGCTATTTTTGACCAGGAGAACCTTGAGAAGGGAAGAGCTGGCACCCAGGCTGATATGAGGGACATGACTTCAAAGCCTTCTGAAGCCTCACCTTTAGAGGGAGACCAGCCTTTCAAAACACAGATGTCTAAAGAGAGTGGCCCAGGACAGGCAGAAGCAACACCAAATGAATTTAATTCTCAGGACTCGATCGAAGCAACTGTGGAACGATCCCTCGGAAAACCAAGTTGTTCTGTAGGAATCAAAACATCGAATGCCTCTTTACAGGTTTCGACTTCTCAGCCATCAACCATCACCAGTTTAAGTGTCAATAATCTTATCCACCAGAGCACCATCAGCCATCCTCTGGTCAGCTGTGCTGGTTTGTCCCAAACCGCAGAGCAAGCACCTGTTCCGGCAACAGTTAATCTGACAGTTGCATCTAGTTCCTATGGCAGTCAGCCTCCCGGGCCAGCGCTGATGACTGAATATTCCCAAGAACAGTTAAACACTATTACCGGCACCATACCAAATCCACAGGTTCAAGAGCCTCTCTTAAAGCCAAGTCAGGAAAGCCGCAAAGACTCCGCCAAGCGTGCTGTCCAAGACGACCTTTTATTGTCTTCAGCTAAACGTCAGAAGCATTGTCAGCCAGCCCCACTGAGGCTTGAAGCTATGTCATTGATGAGCCGCACTCCAGACAGCATTTCTGATCAGACTCAGATGATGGTCAGTCAGCTGCCTCCCAACTCTGCAAACTCTGTTGTGCCTATTAGCAACCCAGCACATGGAGATGGCCTCACACGATTATTTCCACTGAGTAACAATTTTGGGGCCCCTGCATTGAGGCAAACGGATGTTCAGTGCAGTTCTCAGAATTCAGTTACTGAGCAGCAGCAAACCCAGGCCAGTCAACACCTCCAGGCCCTGCAACAGCATGTTCCGGCCCAAGGGGTATCTCACCTGCACGGTAACCACCTCTACTTAAAGCAGCAGCAGCAGCAGCAGCAGCAGCAAGCAGGGCAGTTAAGAGAGAGGCATCACTTGTACCAACTGCAGCGTCACGCACCTCATGCAGAGAGCTCTGTCCACTCTCAGCCGCACAATGTCCACCAACAGAGAACTCTCCAGCAGGAAGTCCAGATGCAGAAAAAGAGGAATCTTGTTCCAGGCACTCAGGCCTCTCAGCTTTCCTTACAACCAAAGCACCATGGAACTGACCAGTCGCGCCCCAAGAGTGGTCAGCCTCATCCTCACCATCAGCAGATGCAGCAACAGATGCAGCAGCATTTTGGAAGTTCTCAGCCAGAGAAGAGTTGTGAAAACCCTTCAACCAGCCGGAGCCACCATAACCATCCCCAGAACCATCTCAGTCAAGACATGATGCACCAGCAGCAGGATGTTGGAAGCAGGCAGCAAGGTTCAGGGGTTTCTTCTGAACATGTATCTGGGCACAATCCAATGCAGAGGCTTTTGACTTCAAGAGGCATAGAGCAGCAAATGGTGTCACAGCCCAGTATTGTGACTAGGCCTTCAGACATGCCCTGTACTCCGCACAGGCCAGAGAGAAATAGAGTTTCAAGTTATTCTGCCGAGGCACTTATTGGAAAGACATCTTCTAACTCAGAGCAGAGAATGGGCATGTCACTTCAGGGTTCCAGAGTTTCCGATCAGCTTGAAATGAGAAGCTATCTTGATGTTCCCAGAAATAAGAGTTTGGCCGTTCACAATATGCAGGGTCGTGTGGACCATACTGTTGCCTCAGATATCCGCCTTTCTGACTGTCAGACATTTAAACCAAGTGGGGCCAGTCAGCAGCCCCAGAGTAATTTTGAAGTACAGTCTTCAAGAAATAGTGAAATAGGTAACCCCGTATCATCATTGAGGAGTATGCAGTCCCAGGCTTTTCGAATTAGTCAAAATCCTGGTCCACCTCCAATCGACCGCCAAAAGAGATTATCTTACCCACCAGTGCAGAGTATCCCAACAGGAAATGCCATCCCACCAAGGGACAATGAAAACACGTGCCACCAGAGCTTCATGCAGAGTTTACTTGCCCCTCACCTTGGTGATCAGGTCCTTGGAAGCCAGAGATCACTCTCAGAACATCAGAGGAACACCCAGTGTGGTCCATCCTCTGCAATTGACTATAATTGTCCCCCAGCCCACGAAAGTGTCCATATTAGAAGGGAGAGTGAGAGTCAGAATAGGGAAAGTTGTGACATGTCCCTGGGTGCGATCAACACCAGGAACAGCACCTTGAATATTCCTTTCTCAAGCTCTTCTTCCTCGGGAGATATTCAGGGTCGAAACACAAGTCCCAATGTTTCTGTACAGAAGTCCAATCCCATGAGGATAACTGATAGTCATGGGACCAAGGGCCACATGAACCCTCCAGTCACAACCAACATGCATGGGGTTGCAAGGCCAGCTTTGCCCCATCTGTCTGTGTCTCATGGAAATGCTGAGCAAGGGCCTCCTGTACGTCCAGCCAACTCTTCAGTTCCCCAGCGATCGAGACATCCCTTGCAAGACAGCAGTGGTTCCAAAATTCGTCAACCTGAAAGGAATCGTTCTGGAAACCAAAGACATAGTAATGTCTTTGACCCAAGTCTTCCCCATCTTCCTCTGTCCACTAGCGGCAGTATGATTCTTGGACGCCAACAAGCCGCTTCAGAGAAGAGAGGAAGTATCGTTCGTTTCATGCCCGATAGCCCACAAGTACCTAATGATAACTCAGCGCCTGACCAGCATACACTGTCACAGAATTTCGGTTTTCCTTTTATTCCCGAGGGTGGCATGAATCCACCAATAAACGCTAATACTTCTTTCATTCCACAGGTTACTCAGCCTAGTGCCACTCGAACGCCAGCCCTTATCCCCGTAGACCCCCAGAATACTCTGCCCTCCTTCTATCCCCCTTACTCCCCTGCTCATCCGACACTGTCCAATGATATTTCCATCCCCTATTTTTCTAATCAAATGTTCTCAAATCCTAGCACTGAGAAAGTAAACAGTGGAAGCTTAAATAACCGATTTGGATCCATTCTGTCTCCTCCTAGACCTGTTGGTTTTGCTCAACCAAGTTTTCCTTTGCTCCCTGACATGCCGCCAATGCACATGACCAACTCTCACTTGTCTAACTTTAATATGACATCTTTGTTTCCAGAAATAGCTACAGCTCTTCCTGATGGCTCGGCAATGTCACCTTTGCTTACAATAGCAAACTCCTCTGCCTCCGACTCTTCCAAGCAGTCCTCAAACAGACCTGCCCACAACATAAGCCATATTTTAGGTCATGACTGCAGTTCAGCTGTTTAAATACTGATAGACTAACTGTAAATGTATCGGGTGAGATTACAAACGTATATGTGTGTGCATGCACACATAATGCACATGGTGAGGGAGGTGGGGTGTGTGTGTGTTTATGTCTTTGTGTTTGTGTAATCACTTTCCAGTTACCTTCCGAATGTAGGAAAGCCACGTCAAAGATGATGCGAATGAATACTGGGTTGTCAATGACAAACTGTTTTTCATTTTTAACTGCACGGTGTGCTTTTTAAGTTTTCCAAGTGGAGTTGCATTTTCAAGTTTCCTTTGTAATCTTATATTCCCTAAATACTTACCAGCTGGAAGTTGGAGGGAAATCCCTTCAGCATGGGCGGGGTAGTAGGAAAGAGCCTAGATTTTAAATTTGATTGCTGATCATTTGTAAAATAGATACTCGACGTAGTTGAGTTGCTCTCCAAAAATACAGACACTTCGATATAATGCAGTGGCTCCTCACCAAGTGCTTGGCCGATGGCAGCAGCTAGAACAGTTTCTTACCCATGGCAGGTATTGAATTAATATACGATGAATGTCCATGGTTCAAATCAAGCAGTTAGCAAATAAATGAGTTGTTTGATCAGCCTTTATTCCCAAGGTTTGGGATAGGTAGAGGCTTCTTTCTTAATGATAACAATTCATAAATTATCTGAATTTAATGTCTTATTCTTCAAATTAGGGAGCCATGTTATCTTTCAATGTGCCAAGATCCTGGAAAGCAAAGTACATAGACTTTCTCCGGTTTGTGCTTTTGCATTTTTGCATCAGGTCCTAAGGATCAAAGCAGTTTTATTGCGGAATTTTGCATGTGTTTAGGCAAAGATTGTTATTTCATCGGTTGAACTTTGTTTTCAACATTCTCTTCATTCTATTTATTTGGGCTCGAAATACTTTCAGATTTGTTAATCATTAGGGACTGCTCAGTAAATAGTGTGTTTGGAATCTACACAGTTATTTGAGCCTTACTTTTTAAATATTTCTGAGCAGAGTCTTAAGCTCTGTAAGCGTTTTCATTTATTGATATTTATGTTTAAAAGATGGCGTTGTATGTTACATTATTACCCCTCATAGTAGAATTGTAATGAGAAGATAAATTTGTTCATTATTTTTCCTGATGGTAGATATGAAATGGTGCTTCAAAAAATTATCTCTGTATATGTTTGTATGAGTGTGTGTGTGGGTGGGGGTGGCAGTGTCCACAGACCTAGATTTTAAAATATAAACTGGCCCTTCAAAAATTGGCCTGCCATCTAGAAATGGAAATTGAGACCTGAGACCTGAGACCTGCTGAAGTATTGGAAAACTTGATGTAAGGGGTTTTAAAAGCCCCACACAAGTTAATTATGTATACACACACACACACACACACACACACACACACTCACATATTGAATTTTGAAAACTTAAAAAAAAACCCTATGAAAATAACCATATATACTCATACTTTTTGTTGTTATATTCTGCCAAATACAGGATCAAGTGGGAGAGATACATATAAATGGTTCTGTCTGCTCTGTTAATAAAGTAAACCCACAACCAGCATTTTATTTTTTCCTCCTTAAAAATGCCTCCTCAGGCTGGGTCAGAGTGGTTAACTCTGGCGAATACCTCTTGCGAAGACTCAGTAGAAGGGTCATGTGTGCCTCTTAAACTGTTCTTACCAAACTTCCCTCCCTCCTCCTGCGGCTGACTGAGGCAGCCTCCTGGGGGCAAGAAAAAAAAATGTAAACAAGAAAAGCTTCTGTATTTTCTCCTTCAGAATGCTCCTGGGGAAGAATAGGAGTTACTTAAATAAGACAGCAGATAAACACAGTAGTTAAAACTTGTAATTGAGGGGAAAAAGTAAGATTTACAGCTTGTTTTTTTAATTAACTTGAGTTTTAAGTTGTAACATTCAAGTTTTTTTTGTGTACTTGAAAGGTCCAGCTTGTCAATTTCAAGAAGGGTAGTGTTCAGTATGTTTGGCTCTTCATTCTCCCTTCCTCCGTCTCTCTCTGACACGCGCGCGCACACACACACGCACAGTGTGGTGGCTATTGAGTTCTGAAGAACTGGGCACTGTTAGATATAATTAGAACTAAGGTAACAGGCTAAGGAAAAGGTCGATTTGAACACTGCAATAGAAAGGCCTCAAAGCCTGGCACTTTCAGATATTTCTCTGTTGCATTGATTTTATTTTTCTGCTCAGCCCTGTTCAGAGATAGATAGCATTTATATTTTTCAGAGCTTTTATTCCAAGCATGTAATACTTTGATCTCATATGAACCCCTGCCCCTAAGTAAGGCTTATTTGACCCTCTGAAGAAAGATCTGACTATCTCCAGATAACTTAGCTCCTGCTGACATGTAGCTCTAATTATCTTACAGACATGTGCATATATATGTTAGAGATCAGTGTATATATGGACTCAGTTCTGAAAGTGTTCAGAGAATAGTGATCTTATTTGATTTAAAAAGCATGAGTGTATGAGATTTACCAGCAGTATATTAAGTATTTGATAATTAGAGCTCAATGATTTGGGGGAGGAATTCTATTATTTATTATCTAGCAATCTCGATATAATTTTTGGCAAACATTTGACAGAAAGTCAATTTTGGGTATAGTAAACTAAAATTATTCTTGTCTTGCTCATATGGGAATATAGAATGTAAAACCATTTCCACAGATGATTTTGTAATTTATGAAAATACACAAACATATACAAACCTATGAATCATCAATGAGAGCCATTAATTAAATTATTTCTCTTTTAGTGTTACTGATCACATAGAATCAATTAGAGAAAATAGTTGACTCTGACCATTTAACACAGTAACTTCTAATGAGGTGAAAGTTTTCAGATTCCTCATCCTGTATAAACTTTTAATATGTCAATCATGGATAAAAAGAAATCAAGTTTGATGTCATTTCTTTTTTGGAGATATTTTATACCATTTCAGGAAATTAATTTTGTTCATATTGTAAGACCTTGTGGGAGACCAGGGATAGCATCTTTTTTCTAAGTAAGGGAGCGATCTTCCACAGCGATCATACTTTATAAAATTTAACATATTAGAACTGTGGAAAGAGAAGAATAAGGGGAATATTCTTTTGCAGCAATTTCCATTTACATTTCAGGGTGAACTGCAGTAAAAATCCATTTTTAAAAATCAGTCTTCTTAAAATAACAAAATTATTTAAACATTTTAAAGATAATTCATTTGCCTGGCTGTTGGCCTTCTAACATTATCCATGTCATGGAAAGGCTAAAATTTATACTCCCAAAAAACGTGGAAACACATTTTAATAGGAGTCAGGTTTTTAAAATTTGAGAAAGGGTAAAGACTCCCTGATCAGCATCTCAGCTTTGTCCTCCCTTTGATAGGTAGGTACCTACGCTCTTGTTTTCTTCCATCGCTCCGGGGCAAACAGGTGGCAGGGACCTGCTCATTTCCATAGGATGATTACTTCTCTTGCCTTGAAATGTTTATTGGGCCCACCCGTCTATTGGATCTTTGTGTGACAGTGAGTCCCAATTCCTGGCTGTGGGAACCACTGTATTTCCTATTCTATCAAGAGGCAACAAGAATTTCTTGAAACAAAGTTTGTTCTGAATTAATTTAAGATACTGTGCCATATGGTTCTCTTCCTTGTTTTGATGAACTTGTTTTTGTTGTTTTTCCCCATGGAGGAGTTTAGGAAGCTCAAAGGTGGTACCCAAATCAGATGGCTTTTCAGTGATAACCTTTAGGAACCTGGAGGTCAGTAATTCTGTTGTCTGTATACATTCTGCCTTTGCCTGGAGGTAATTGCCTATGGCTGTATATATCCAGAGGGCAATAATAACAGCCAAATAAACTAGTGTGAAGTTAATCTGTGAGGGATGACTTTAGGATACCTATATGCAAATTAAAGGCCAGAAACCTATTCCTTCTTGAACTACCTTTTTTGGCTAAATGCTACTAACAGAAAAGGGTCCTTTTTTTTTTTTTTTTTTTTTTTTTTGACTTAACATATGTTGTCTGCATTCTACACCTTCCTCTGTGAGCTTGACAGTGTTTTTACCA
The DNA here is from genome assembly GCF_006229205.1 of Suricata suricatta. Lineage (NCBI taxonomy): Eukaryota > Metazoa > Chordata > Mammalia > Carnivora > Herpestidae > Suricata > Suricata suricatta. The sequence continues at coordinate 60,033,236 of NC_043704.1, read as the reverse complement.
GAGTCTGTGGGGACACCAAGATTGGGGCAGTCCAGCGTGAGGCCCTGCTTGGACACAGAGCTTCTAGTTCTGCCCACATGCCTCTACGCTGGTACTGCATTTTACTTGAAACTGTGCCTCTGGTCCTAAGACCAGCCATTGGAACATATTACTCACCCCCTCCTGTGCTATCTAGCAAAGGACCAGTCAGAATGGTACATGCTGTGTAATCAAACACCTAAAAGACAAGAAGAGCTGACGTTTCTCACTGTTGCCTTATCACTCTCTGAGCCATCTTTGATGCCGCTCCTGTAAAAAATGTACTAGTTAGAAGCAAAACTCCTTTTAAACTCAGTACTTGTAGGTGGTGGTCATTCAACATCCTTGTTTCTATATTTGCACAAACCCCATCCACTGCAGGGCTCTGGCGCATGCACGTGTTCAGATGCTTCATAGACACGAGCCAACTTGGGTTGAAAGTGGATGTAATATTCAAATTGGTGTCATTCTGGATGAGAATCTGTATAATCTGTCACTAGAGGTCTCATGAGACAGAAGATAACTATTTATAATTTTTAAGAAAGATGATCATAAGTTGTGGGTTTTTGTGGGTTTGGTTTTTTTTTTTTTGGAGGGGGCTCAGTTGTGTATACAGCTCTATACCATATGATGTCATAGGAACTTAGAGCTTGCTCATCTAACTCCTTCTTCACTTCTCTGGATCTCTTTACCCCCATCCCTCGAGTCTTAAAACCATTTTCAGCTGTGAGGTCAGTGAGGCACTGGACTTGACTATATTGGTAACCTTTAAGGGAGTTAAACTGTTGATCTTCCAAGAAGAAAGGGACCAGACAGTGTTGCTTAAGATGCTGCAGTTGTGTTACTGTGAAGAAAAGATTTGCTTCCACTTTCAGCAGGCCATATATATATATATATACATACATACATATACAGATATATATATGTATATGTATGTGTGTGTGTATATATATATTCATTTTGGTAAAAATAGGTGGAAAATCGGAGAACATAATTACCTTCACAAATTATTTATGGATACACTGGGTGAGAGGCTTACTGTAGGGCAGTCGCCAGGAAAAAACCTAACTGTAGTCTTTCAATGGTGTAATATTTGTATCTATTCCCATGCCAGCGATGTCTGCTGTGTACTGTGTCCTATTACTGTAAATCACCTGGTTTATAATTCTAATGGGAACTAATTTGTAATGGAATCAAGAGCAGATATGTATAATACGATCAGGATTGTCCTACAGTTGTAAATAAGAATAGGTCCTGTTTATTTTGACATCTTTTTACAAATGCATTGTATTAGGGTGTGAATATTCTGAACCATGCTCTTGTTTAAAGTTTTCAAATTTTTATTGGTAAATGTAACATTTTAATGGTTGTAATAATTATTTGTATAGATATGAATATAGTATTTTATTTAAGAAAATAAACTTTGCATTTTTGCATTGTGAATTCTGTCTTTTCTGATCATTACCATGTGCCACCTCGAACCTGGTATTAAAACAACTTGTCTTGCATACCACCGTTTTCTGTTCAAGGACTCTTCCAGTGTGACCACAGTGTCTGAAATGCCATGACACATTTCCCATGGGGACTGTGTACCCAATCAAAGAGTCAAATATTTAAAACATCACACTTGGACTAAGAGGGAAGCCCACAGCCTGTTGGACTCTCCCAGCCTACCGTGTCATGCCCAAAAGAGAATAATTGTGTCTTTCCCAGATTAAAGGAGAGAAGTCAGAAAAACTGAGATGTACCTTGATGACCACCTCCAATTTTTCATAAGAAAAATGAAAGTCTCAATTTTAATCTTAGTAGAGAACAGAGATCCAGAAAGAGAATTGTGGTGGGAATCATTCCAGTCCGTCCTTGAAGAAACAAACTGCTCCAACTCCCTAATTCTGAGGAATTGCAACAACCTGTCCCTGCTGAGAGACAAACAGGGGACTGAGCTTTCTGATTGGCCCTTTGAGTAGGGTCCTCCTGTTGGAAACTATTGTCCTCAGTTCCCATCTCTAACCTGGAGAACTTTAAGTCGGCAGAATTGATCATTAAAACAGCAAATGTCTGTCATCAAGCATTCTGTCAGGGGTTTTATATGCATCACCGTATTTAATCTTGAATCACCCACCCCTATGAAGTAGGCACTGTTACAACATTTGCCATATGGAGAAACTGACACTTAAAGAAGTCACTGTTCGCTAGATGAAGTGACTGCTGCAGAAACCTGATTAACAGAAAGGAGTAGCCTAGGGAACGAGACTGGAGAAAGGAAGACAGATTGTGCTGTAAGGAAGGGTCAACTCTTATTTATGCTGTATTTGTATATGCAAAACAGAGCCTGGAATTATATGACTATTGAACATATTAACAAAAATAGAAGGTTTCCACAAAATTCAGAAGATATGTGTCTGTTATATAAACATGAATAACAATGAAACTGATAAAATCTTGACTTTGGATCACTTCGGCTCTATAAACCTGGAAGAGCTGGATTCATGTGAAGACTGTTGCTTCAGTCTCTCAGCTTGTAAAAGTTAAGAACCAGAGTCCTTTTTATAAATTCAATGATTGTCTTTGGCAAAGGGCTACAAGTCCAAAATTCCTTTTAAATTAAAATATCTGTAGCATAAGGTGTCAGGTTTCCACTGGGAGCCTGCTGGTCCAGAAACAAAATTAACAATGGAGAGGAAGGACAGGAATATAGTCCTAGGGTTTTATTTCCTAAAAAACATTCACAGACTCGGGGCACCTGGGTGGCTCAGTCGGTTGAGCGGCTGACTTCGTTTGGCTCAGGTCATGATCTGATGGTTCATGGGTTTGAGCCCCGCCCGCATTGGGCTCTATGCTGACAGCTCAGAGCCTGGAGCCTGCTTCAGTTTCTGTGTCTCCCTCTCTCTCTGCCCCTACCTGGCTCGCGCTTTCTCTTTCAAAAATAAATAAACATTTAAAAAATTCACATATTAAAAAACTGTCAAGGCAAAAAGTCTTCCAAAGCCACCTCTAAGACTGATCTCTGCTGGTCCAATAGATCAGCCACAATTACCACTACTGTCAATGGCTGACTCATTTGCATACTTGGTGACTGGGCCCAGCTCTCCCCTTCTACATGGGAGTGATTTCATCCTGTCAAATTCAGGCAGAGGAATTAGCTTGCATTGAACTGGGGAATTATAATTCTCCATTTGAAGTATAATGATAGTGGTAAACGTTTTTAAATGTGTCGAGAAATAAGACAAAAGAAGAACATGACTTGGTTTGATTGATATACCAACCAATTTTCTTCTACACTAAGTTGGACTTACATACATTGTGTATTATATATTATATATATATATATACATATGTTTACATTTAATGTGAATTTGCACATTTGCCACTCAGCAGCATTTAAAAAAAATAGGATTTAACATAATTGAATCATGAGTTCCCAGAAAACTTTCCTGAAGCAGTAAGTTCTCCACCACTACAATTTGGCTTCAACCTCTTTCCAAACCACAGATCTGAATATGATTAAGCAATGTACAAAAACCCAGACTTGCCCAGCACAAACTTAGTTAAAAGCTGGATTTTCATATCTCTCTCAAAACCTGCAGTTTACGTGATCATGTGAAAAATTAAGTGGCACATTGATACCAGTTCACCCAACCTACCAGACTACTGAACTTACGTAGGCAGCAAATTAACATTATCTCCTTAATTTCCAACAGAAAGAAGAGGTCACTGGGGCTGTTGACACTGACCAAGAAATGTATTCTAGTGTTCCCTACATTTGTCTCCTGCGTAGGGGAGATGGAAATGAGGATTGTCATAAAACATAATTGCCGCTTTACATTCAAATGTTTTTTTTGTGACTGTGTGAAAACTCTTTCAAATATCAAACCTCGTTTGTCCCTCACGTTAGCCCTGTGAGGCAGGATAGATAAGGTTCCAACAAATAAATGAAGATGCAAAGAAGTTATAGGACTTGCCCAAAGTCACACAGTCAGGCAACAGGAGCCAGTTACAAAACAGTGCCATCGCTTTTTCTTTTTCTAAGAATGACAGTAAAATAGCTTTTAGATTTTACCAATTCGAGAAATTTATCAAGAGAAAACTATCATCATTTCAGACTCCTGGAGATAGTTTTTTCTTAACCTTTTTATTTAGGCATGCATAGGGGCGCCTGGATGGCTCAGTTGGTTGAGCGTCCGACTTTGGCTCAGGTCATGGTCTCACAGTTTGTGGGTTCAAGTCCTGTGTCAGGCTCTGTGATGACAGCTCAGAGCCTGGAGCCTGCTTCCAATTCTGTGTGTCCCTCTCTCTCTGCCCCTCCTCTGTTCACGCTCTGTCTTTTCTCTGTCTCTCAAAAATAAATAAAATGTAAAAAAAAAAAAGTATTTAGGCATGTATAAAATACATTCAGTAATGCATGTACGTGCAAACATATACACCAATGTAAACACCACCCACACTGAGATAAAAAACATTTCCCATATCCCAAGTTAAGTCCCCGCCCCAGAGATAACCACTGTTCTGGCTTTGCTCGTTATAGGTGAATTTTGCCTGTTCTCAAACTTCATATACATGGATTATGCAGTACATATTCCTTTTCATCTGGCTTCTTTCATTCAATATGTCTGTGAGATTCATCCATGTGTATCAGTACCTTCTTTTTGTGAGTACATGGCATTTCTTTGCTCATCCCCCTATTTAAATTTTTTTAATGTTTGTTTATTTTTGAGAGAGAGAGAGAGAGAGAGAGAGAGCACGAGTGTGTGCGCTCACAAGTGGGGGAGGGGTAGAGAAAGAGGGAGACACAGAATCCGAAGCAGGCTCCAGGCTCTGAGCTGTCAGCACAGAACCCAATGTGGGGCTCAAACCCACAAACCGCGAGATCATGACCTGACCTGAAGTTGGTCGCCCAATCAACTACGCCACCCAGGAAGGCATCCCTACCCATTCCCCTATTGATGGATGTTTGGGTCACTTCCGTTTTTGGCTAAAAAAACTTCTGTGAAGCATCTTTCAGTCTGCCTGAAAACAAGCAGACAACATCAAACCCACAGCTGCACCCATCAAAACGTGTCCCTCCTCCTTGGGCCCGGTCCTCCTCCAGCCCTTTGTACCAGGTCTTCACTAAAACGACGGGCCAGCAGGCTCCATCCAGCATGGGAGCCGCCACCACTACTACCAGTTAAACAACTTTCTCCTCCTTTGTGACTCAAAGCAGCAGCCATCTTCTCCTCCACATCCCGACCAAGCCTCGGTTTACCCTCTCGTGTGAAGCCTCTTGTATATCCCCATACATAGCTTTCAGGAATGGTTCAGGCTGTCATCTGTTGCCTTCCACTTCTGCCTTCAGAGAACGTTACTGCTTGAAACTGACCTTTGACCGAATCTCAGTTGGGTCTTCCAGGTTTACACATCTTACTCCTGCCTCATTCTCAGTTTCCCTTCTCTGTAGTGACCCACCTACCTATGCATTACATCGTTCTAGGACTTGAGAGCCAGTTTGGAATTCTCGGATATCTTTGGTGCAGTTTTAGCCATAAGCCTCTTCCTTCAAAGTTATCCGTCCCTGAGAGTAGGACCTACCTCTCTGATCCTGAGCAAGTCCTCTCTGATTATTTTATTTGTTCGTGTAGTAGGACTGGGAACTATAGAGGGAGAAAGCCTGTCCTCCCCAAGGACATCTCTTCTGGAGAGTCAGCAAATATCCTTTCCAAGAATGTGGTTGTGAGAGAGATGCTATGCTGTATCAGCACCAAGTTTAGGGCTTCATACCTGGGGACAAAAATTGCTGATACCTCTTTGGACTTTTTTCTGCTCTGCACCTAATGATAAGATTTTCAGAAGGCCACTCTCTTCTTGGAGCTCTTTGCCCACTTAACAAATTATGATGATGTGATTCACATCCGTCTTCCCTTTCAGACTGCAGATCCCGTGATGGAAGAAATTGTGTGTCTTTTGCCCATTGCTCTGTCCCGCTCCTCATAGAGACAGGCCCGAATATTTCTGGATTAACCATTAGCTGAAGCCGTATTTCTGAGTCTATGTAAGTGGACAGAGAAGTGGACAGAGGAGTGGTGAGAAAGGAGAGGTTAAAAGAGAAATGGACCCCCTAAAAAAGTAGGTTACTTTATCAAGTGTCCTAAGTTGAGAGAGAAGCAGAATCAACCTCAGGTCTGGATTTGTCCTCTTCCTTGAAGGGGTCTGCCTAGGACTGGGTACTGAGCCTTATGAAAGGCTCAGACAGGTGACATAATAAAAATCATAATTTGATATATCTGATATATTTGATATATTTAGAGCTGTCCCTGGAAGTATCAATGTGTTTGTAAAAGGGAAATCTATACCAGACAGAGGTTGGTCTTTGTGGTAGTAATTCTCTTCTGAAAGGAACCCTTGCGATATTGGTTTCAGGAGCAGTGACAAGTTCAAAGGAGGAAAATAAAGAGCCTCTGTCCTTTGGCAGAAACTCCTCTATATTATGATAGATTCCAAATCAAGAATGTAAAAATTTGGAAAGATTTAATTATAAGCTCTTGAACTTGGACCATCCTAAACCCTTGCATCCCCTAGGGAGCTCTAATTTCTAGACTGCTTTGAAAACCCCATATTCCCTTTGCTGACCTAAAATTTGGGGACCCTGCTCCGTGGCTGTTGCTTTCATCCAGGCTTTATCAGTCATACTTGTGCACGTGTTTCTTTACCTACCACTCAGTTTTGTTTAGAATGCACACAAAACCCTAGAGAGTTTTGAGAACAGTCTTAACTCAGTTATCAGTAATGTGTTTTTATTTATTGAAGAAATTTTGTGCTAAGGATTGTGTTAGATTTATATATTAGTGGATTGATTCCTCTTTGTTGTGTTCCTTTTGTTGTTGAAAATAAAAGGAACTTTGAATCCCCCCAAAAAAAGTGGACAGAGAAGTGGAGAATTGCAAATCAGCTCCTTTCTGTGATGGCGATGCGATGGCCCCAGAAAATAGAGAGCCTTTGAATTATTCTGGATTATATTCTGTTTAAATGACTTAGAGTCCTAACTCATGAAGAATGTTGGAAAATAGGGTAGATGAAGAGCCCAGGAGAAAGCCATACTACATACTTCTCTTGTCCTGACTTGAACATCTTTCACTGTTTAAATCTCTTATTTTCTAAATCAAAACTATACTGCTGAACAAGAGATAAAACACCTACGCTTCATTTAGCCCTTGAATGAGATGTGATACGACTTTCAGGCTATTCATTTAAAATATGGTGGTTAATTATTGTTCATCTCCAGCAAAATGGGTAAATCCTAAGATGACAGAAAATTTAAGGCAATGAAAAGGATGTAGGCTAGAGCCAAGGAATTTTTTAAAATTTGAAGTTCAGGGAAAATTATGAAATCTCCTAATCTAGGGATATTTAGGAAGAGGGCAGAATCTATTTTCCTAAGACTGGGGGAGCAAAGGGAAATTCTATGTGAACAATGGTAGCCACTTAGCCTTGTTTGTGTTTCAATAAGACTAGCAAGACCACACTTCAAGGAAAACTAAAAAGTCCCTCCTTGGAGTTCACAGAGTAGAGGTCTCCTCTTACAGAGGAGTCCCATCCAAGCAAAGCTATTACTATGGCCTTTTAGAAACTCATGGTGAAGGCTGATCTGTGACTCAAACTGCATTGAAAACAACAACAAAAGACTTACCATAAACTGGGCAGAATCAGGCTACCCAAGGGTTTTCCATTGCTTCGGGCAGAGACAGATCGTGTCTTTACTCATAATGCTTTTCCCCAGTTTCACCAGGGATATTAGTCATTTCAAAACCTGAGGGACGTTCCCCTGCTTCTTTCTGGAGCCGGTTTTGTTTCCCATCTGCATGTAGACTGAACAGCCAGCCTTTCTCTACAGAACATTTGGGAGGAAGTGGGGAAGGTGGGGGGAACACTTGCCGTGGCTTTCGCTGAACCACAGTGGTAACAGCTACAGGAGAAAGGGAGAAAATTCAGGTTTTCTTTGAGATTCCCAGAGCAGAGATGGCGATAGTGATCCAGATTTTCCACTTGGCCCTAGCTTTAGTAGTGATTTTTCATCTGGGTTGGAGTAAGAGTATTAAGGGCCAGAGAGAGTGACATGCAGCCATAAAGGGCGGGGTGGGGGAGGGGGCACTGGGGCTAGGAGGTTTGAGAACCCTGGCCATATCTTTAAAGGTGAAGAGGCCTCCTAACCTCTTTCGGGCCTCCTGGAACTCAGGGCAGGAAGCGGGACAGCAGGTTTCAATGGAGAGCCCCTAGAGGACAGAGATGCCAGCCCAGTGGAGAGACCCGCTCTTGCCCTGGGCCCCTGTGGGATTCAAGAGGGATGGGGTGACAATCTTCTCTGTCACTTTTGTAGCCTCATGTGCTGTCAAGTGGATGTGATAGGCGAGGATCAGAGTGTTCCCGCGACTTGCCTGAGGTCACACAATGAGCACGTGAACATATTTGGACAAAAATCTGACTCAAGAATCCAGGCTTCACTGTTCCTTCCATGAATAATGTTTATCTCTGTTTCCCCCTTTCTCCCAAGTTTTACATGGAGAGACTATCTCCCAGAATGAGAAACATTTGGATGTTATTTGATTTACCGACACATGGATTTTGTGACCCCACAGAACATTCTGGTGGCCGCTCGGAGCTATAAAGGAAGCAGCTGCCACTGTCGTTGCCCCAGGAGCTGGCTTGGTGATCTCCTTCAGTCATGGAAAGTCCCTTCCCCAGATAGACTCTGGTTTTCCACTGGCTTCTGCTGCTAAAATAAAATCAGGCTAATCCCTCAACCATCCAACATCAACAGGTGGACTTGCCTCTCCAGCACTCGTCAGAGGTGTGAAGAGGTCATTTTTTTATGTGCACAGCTCTGCTCCCCTGGCTGCCACATCTCGGTCCTGCTCCAGCTGACCTGCTCCTATTACTTCTGTGCCTCATCTGCCAAAAGCCTCCTCACAGTGGCTGTTTTCTCCGGTTACCCTCTGGCTGAACTTGCCTTTCAGAGTAATCCTCCCTTCTCTTTAAAGAAGCGAAGTCCATGAGCACAGGCGAAAGCTGCGTGGGCATTGCTCTACACAGGGACAAGGGACCGGCTAGGTAGTTGACCCCCTCTGCCCTAGCGTTCCTATCAACCACAGGTGCAGTCGGACAACTTTCTCCTGTCCTCTGGCCGTGACATTGGTGGTGTAGGGTGAAGTAGCAACGACTACATTTAGAGTTGATACTTTAAGGAGCAGGCTTGGTCTGGGTTTTTAATCCTGCTGTGGAGAAGGGAACTGACCACAGTGTGTCAGTGTACAGCATAGCACAGACATGATGGGAGCAAACGGCCAAGAACACGGCAGCGCAACGCAGTTCGGAGCCCCCTCCCCACTCCCACAGATGCACCCCCAAACAAGCTGCCCAACAGGTAACGCATCTCACAGTTTACTCACTTTGGGCCCCAGGGCCACTTGAACAGACTTTGTCCACATTTCCTTAGTGCACCTTTTTTTATTTTTTGGATTTGAAGCCATCAGTGCATTAAAATAAAGAAATTAGGTCAAATAAGCCATTATGAAACAGATTTGAAGTTTGTTTTAGATGTTAGACTATCACAACCATTTCACAGGTGGCCTTTATATAGCCTATGGAAGCCAACAGTTTTGAAGGAATGAAGAATACAGAAGAGCAATTATAAATTTGGGAATGTTGTAGAAACGAAAATCACAAAAAGTTTCATTGAAAGCATCTTGGTGCTTTTAAAATTCGGGGAAGTTTGCTATTCAAACTTCCAAAATGTGACTTGAACATTATGCAAATATTTTAGAATACTTTTTTTTTTAATAAAAAGGATGCCTAATCCACTTCCCTAATGAATGATCAGGAAAGCAGAGGTAACAGGTGACTTCAATTTCACAGGCAGATATATATAGGATGCATATTCATCTGTCTCTTTTCTGATTACATCTTCCTCCAGACTAACAAGGGTGCGGGTGCGTGGTGCAAATGGGGCGTGGCGGGGGCAGAGCCGCCAGGCCATGGCAGTGAAGTGTGCTTCGCAGCACCTTACAGGAGAGAGAATGTGAATCTGATGCAACCAAGAGACAATCCTCAACCGGCTTGCTCTTTGGAACTCGAGAGGATGAGTGAAATGTGTTCATCCTGAGAGTTACTTCTAGAGAATTTCGGGGAGAAAATCTGGAGCACATTACCTGCCTAAAGTGACAGGTCAGAGGCTTGGTTGGTGGTGGAGGACCCCGAGTGCAGCGCCCTTGGTTGGAACAATTATTTATTCCCCACAGGTGACATGGGCACAGAATTGAGCTGTCAGAATTGGATGCTCAAGGAAGCAATTTCGTCTTCGCTGCGTGTGCTCTAGGAGCCCACATCCTTAGGTGAGGTCTGTTCTCTGGATGCTGATGTCACCAGTCTCTTAGCCCTGTCGGTCATTTCTCTCACTTCTTCCACTGCTAGAAGAGTTTTTCCTGTTTCCCTTTCTGCCTTGGAACTGGTGAGGGAAGCGGGCCTTCCCAAGGAAGTAGAGCCCGAGTTGTGGGGTCCACACACACAGCAGGGACATGAAGACACTGAGAAGTAGGTAAGCACCCAAGCCTTGGTCCCGGAGACAGTTATCCGCTAGGACGAGTGTGTAACAAAGCCCAATCCAGAGCCCTTCTAATGGGGTCAGGAAACTGGGGGACGCATACAGCATCCCTTCTGAAGAGGTGACTAGCTGGCCCTACTAACACCCAGGGCGTTGGGTTCAGCCCGCCACCAGACTCTGAGGAGCTGTATCATCCCTGGACGCTGGAGAGGCGAGCTGGTGCTCTGGGATGTGTCCAGCAGCAGATGTTGTGGGGAGTGCAGACGGGGCCCATCTAAAGTGGGCAGGAGATCCGAGCTGCTGGCCTCTCTGGCCTGGAGGCAGTAGGACAGAAGAGGGCAGCCTTGCTCTGCCCTTGCTGGCAAGTGTCAGAGGAGAGTGGGAGGGGTCCCAAGACAAAGAGTTGACTTGGAGTCAGCGTGCGTCCAAGTCTAGCTCAGGGCTGCAAACAGAAGGGAATGGGTATCTCTCAACTCTCCAGCCCCGTGGCTTCCCCTCTGCCTCCCTTCTTGCAGGCTTGAATCTCTCTCCAGCCCCTCTCCTTCCTGTGTGAGCACACACAGAGTTGACCTGACAGGGTGAGTGGAGCATTTGGCAGCGGTGACTTTGCTGTGGTCCCTGTATTTTCATGAAACAGCACCGAGATGGATTGCTCCCTCTTCCTCTCTTAGTGCTGGCAGCTCAGAAGACAGGGATCTGGTCCCTCCGAACCACGTCCAGGTCATCATCCAGGGTTAACAAAACCTGGAATGGGAGGGGCGGAGAAATTAAAGCAGGGCACGGTCACAGCCACAGTAAGCCCGACTTCCTCTCTGAGACTCACATGGGCTGACAGCACAAGCACCCTGATTTGCCTTCCTGTCTTCTGTGGCTTTCTGCAATGCCATGCTGTACACAGGCAATTAATTCAAGTGTTTATCAAGGGTGTATTATGTGCTATTCTTGATGCCAGAGACAAAACTCCCTACTCTCCTGGAGCTCACATCTGAGAGAGCTTCAGACATGAAGCAAATACATGAGTACAATATAGCATGTTAGTAATGTATGCTAAGTCCAGTGTACTAGATAATAGTATGTAATAAAAATAGTAATAAAAATTAAACTATTGAGGGAGTATAGGAAGCATGGGGTAGGAAAAGGTTAAAAAAAGCGATGACAGGGTGGCCAGGGAAGTCATTACTTAAAAGGGGACATGTGGCTCCAAGATCTAGAGGAAAGGAAATCTTGTTGCAAAGAGTATTGCTATACAAGCAATGTACACTCCTCCATTTTTAACTAAAAACCACCTCTACCACCACTCTCTTCACATGGAAACCTTCACTCCACTTTTGTTGTCTCTGTCTCTCTCATGAAGGTGTTTATCAAAAATACAAGTCAGGAGGAATGAGGTTTATGCAGATTGTTGAACTTCCGCAGCTGGCCACGAGGGGGCAGCCCTGCGCCATTCTCAAGGCTGTGTGGCGGCAGAGCCCACTCACGGTGGGTAGTGCTGGGAGCACATGTCTCCCAGTGATGTTTGGCCAGCAGAATCCCAGTACAGGCACAGCGGATTTTGAATTTGTAAATCTAAATTAGGATGAAAGGAAGCCAGGAGTGATTATCCAAGGTGGTTAGGATATGCACCAGGTGTTTGGGCCACAAGAAATGGAAGAATGGATTACAGGAGAGACCTGGAACAGACTGGTTAGAAGCAAGAGACCTGGCTGCTATCCCGAACTGCTCCAGAAATTTGTAAAATACTTGTAAGATATTCAGTGAGACTGGAAGAGGAGGAGGAATGTGAGTGTCACACAAGAAGGAAGAATTTAATGTTACTGAAATTTGAGTGAATGCCAGAAGTGATTCCTGGGGTGATTCTGGGCATGTGAGTTCTAATAACCAATTCAGTCCAAACCATTGTGCCATTTAAGGAAAATCGTTTCATTACTATGTGTCTTAACATATTGCAAAGTAAAAGGAAAATGAAAATAAAGATCTAACCAAAGGATACAATGTGAAAACAAGAATAAAAGAATCTGTATGTTAAATTATAATAAGGAATTATAAAGAGAAGTTAGAAATATAAAAAGTTAAGGAAGGCGGAGAAGAAAAATACAGGAGGTGAAGAGAGAAGAAATTGACGGATGGGTATTATAAACTCACCAAGAATGAGAAAAACAGGGCAGTGGCAGACAGGAAGTGCCAGATGTCATGGTCATCAAAGAAATCGAGCAGGATACACTCCCGGTTCTTCTCCCGGGATTCGGCTGGGGTTCCCTGGAGGAAGGTGAGGCAGAATATAGGTGAGCATTCCTACAGTTCAACCGTCCAGAGGACTGAGCGTCCAGAAAGCTACAAAAATACTATTAGATGCCCGGCTCAAAAAGTTAGCTTCCAAGAAAACATTAGTCCACACAAAAACTTGTACACAATGTTCACAGCAGCAACATTCCTAGGAGCCAAAGAGTGTAAACAACCTAAATGTTTCTCAACTGATGATAGATAAAATGTGCTCTATGCGTACAATAGAAAATTATTCAGCAATAAAAAGACATGAAGGACTGATAACGTGCTACCAAATGGATGAAAGGCTAAGCTAGACTTGAAGACCACATGTTATATGAGTTCATGTGTACGAATGTCCAGAACAGGAAGATCTATAGAGACAAAAGATGGATTCGTGGTTGCTGGGGGTTTAGGGAGAAACGGAAAGTGACTGCTACTGCGCAGGCTTTCTTTCTGGAGTGATAACAAATGTCCTAAAACTGATTGTGGTGATGGAGAGCTGAGGCTTTCTTTCTGCTACTCAATGTATCACTTGTTTCCTAGGCCTCAGTTTTCCCATCTATACAATGGATTTATAGACACTTGACGCTTTGTATTTGTTTATGGGCGGGGATTATGAAAAGATAAACTAATGAAGGTTCCTCACATGTTAACATGCATCTGCAAGAGGGTCATAATACAACACGGAATGAGGATCCAATCTGCCATGTTTGTAGGGCTCACACCTTGAGAAGGCACACCCTGACAATGACGACAGCATGGCGTATATGTCATCCCTTCTAGAGAAAGCTTTCCTTTCAAAGGCAAACAGCAACAAGCACACAGACAGAGGCAAGGAGGAAAGGCAAAAAGTCAAGATGGAGGGAGAACATTTCCTCTGAAAAGAAAAGTGCCCTCTTACCTCCCAGCTGCTGAGATTCTGGAAGAAGAAGTACAGAGCAGCGGCCCACACCACAGCCGTGGCCACGATGCAGAAGAGTGGGATGGGGAGGAGCTTCTCGGAGCTGCGGAGCTGCGGATGGAGAGGAGATGGAGCCCTCGGCGGCGTGTACCCACCCGGGCTGGCCGGCCGCCCCCGCCCCGCGCGCACGCTCACCTTCATGATGATGTAAAAGGCCAGGTAGAGCAGCAGGTTACAGATGAAGATTCCCAGCATGTAGGAAGCGAAGTCCCGGGGTCGATAGATCAGCCCAAAGAGGGCGCTGGGTGAGGGAGGGATGTAGGCATCCAGGTGGGTTTGTAACATTGTTGGCTTTTTCACTTCCCCACCTCCATTCCGCGGAGGAAGGGAAGGAAAAACCCTCTAACGTAAGCAAATTACAACACCTCCTTCAGACCTTCAGTTTTGATGTTTATAAGGTTCTCATAAGTGGGTTAACACAATCCTCTTTCCTCTCTAGTCGAAAAAGTTTTCCCTTTGCCTTGCAGCTTTTCGTTATTGTAAAATACGTTGCAATGAATAAATCACTACCTTGAGACATATTATGCTTTTCTCTTTTTTTGCATTTGAGATTAATTCATTAGACTCGATTACTAGAAGTGGAATTATCTCAAAATTGGCTTGACACACATCAAAATTTTCCTAGCTATGTTTTTTATTACTTATTTATTTAAAAATGTTTGTTTATTTTTGACAGAGAGGGAGAGCGTGAATGGGGGAGGGGCAGAGAGAGAGAGAGAGAGAGAGAGAGAGAGAGAGACAGACAGACAGACAGACTGACAGACAGAGAGAGAATCCCAAGCAGGCTCCACACCCAGCACGGAGCTGGACTCCCGGCTGAAATCAAGGGTCAGAAGTTCAACCGACTGAGCCACATAGGTACCCCTATGGTTTTTACATTAATACTGAAGTTTATTTTTGTTGAGGTTTAGCATTGCTTTTTTTCCAGATTTTTATTCAGTTACAATAAAACTCTTTATTATATAACTCTTCCTTCCTACGTCCTTGTTTTGAAAAGCTTACTTTTAATCAATAGATATACACACATATGCAGTTGGATTTCTATCCTTTCCATTCTGATTGACGAATTTGTTTCTAATTTTGGATCCCTGTGTTATTGTTTTAGAATATGTTAGATTATCTGGTTAGACTAGGTTATAGTACCCAATAGAGGAGCTACATGTGGTCATTTAAATTTAAATTAATGAAAATTAAATAAAATCGAAAATTCAGTTCCTCAGTCACACTAGCCACATTTCAAATGTTCAGTAACCATATTTGGCTAATAGCTACCATATTGGAAAATGCAGTGTAGAACAATTCTATCATTCCAGAAAGTTCTATCTGATAATGCTGGGCTACTCACTATACTCCTCTGCCTCTCTTTCCTTCTGTTAACCTTTTTTTTTGGCAGAAACCTTTGAAAATTTTGCCAAAGTAGGCACATAATTTCAGAACAAAATCCTATTAACTTAATTCCAATTCTAGGGAGAAATTTTTGCATTACTTTGAGCATTAATATCTTTACAATAGTTAATCTTCCCACCCAGGCACAACATCTCTTCCTTCAGTTAAGCATTCCTTGATGCCTTCTAATAAGGTAATTAAATTTTCTTTTTTTAAAAAAAAATATTTATTTTTGAAGGAGAGAGAGAGAGACAACGAGCATGAGTGGGGGAGGGGCAGAGAGAGATGGAGACACAGAATCTGAAGCAGGCTCCAGGATCTGAGCTGTCAGCAGAGCCTGACACAGGTCTTGAATTCACCAGCCTTGAGATCATGACCCGAGCCGAAGTCACATGCTTAACTGACAGAACTACCCAGGTGCCCCAAGTAATTAGATTTTCTGTAGTAAGATCCCTCCTGTCCCTCAAAGTTTATTCCTAAGTATTTCAACTCTAAAGCTGTTATTAATGGACTCTCTTTTTGTTCCCTTTGTATTCCAACTAACTTTGTTTTTTGTAATACAAGAAATTTTCTCCTCCAAGAATTGGAGTTCTTCAATATACCAACAACTCTTGTATACTTTACACTCAGATTCATCAATTATTAGCGTTTGTCACATTTGGTTTATTCTTCTCTCTCTTGTTTTGTGTGTGTATGTACATATATGTATGTATATATATATACACACACAGACATCTCCTTCTATGTACAGATGCACCATTCTTCTTCATGACTATATGAGTGTGATTCTTTTTAAAATAACATTCAAGGTTCATATGAAATCGCTCCAGTCTTGTAGGGTCCACGGGAAACTGAAGATGGAGAAACAGAGAGGGAGCTAGCCCTCCACCAGGTTCCCATAGTGGGGGTGTGTTGTCACACCTCATTCATCCCCGCAGACCTTGCTGCCCAAAGAGTTCCTGTGTAAGAAAAAGAGGCCATTCACCTCGTCTTGTGAGCAGATTGGGGGTTTGGTTTCGGTTACGGGAGGGGCGGGGACAAGCCAGGTGTTTGTGAGCACTGGGGACATAGTTATCAGCTGCTCGATATCAAGCGGTTGGTCCCTTTTGTCCCACGAGCACCCTGCACCCTGTGTTACAGAGTCGTCAGGACTGCGGGATCCACCCTAAAAGAGAGGTCAGAAGCGCCACGGGTGACCACTGCCAAGAATCACCCATTTCGACGACGTGTCTCTACCTAAAGGAGGTCCTTCACAGGTCTGGAGCTTACCCCGAGGTAATCCCAAGGTGACCTCATAACGGGAAGTTCCTTCCACAAGCATATGCCCCAAATAAGATTTGAATTCTCAAAACCAGATTCTGGCTTCCCCTGAAGGTGGGCCTCTTTTTTCAATCCTTTCATGTCCTAAAGGGAGGCAGGAGTCATCTTTTATCAAAGGTCACTGACCTTTTTAGCACATCCACTAAGAACCACCCATAAAAAGCAACTAAACTTACCTATGTGGGGGAATTAATGAAACAGCTCACTCCTTCACATTTTAAAGTTGAGAATGGGCTGTATAAAATAGTTACAGATAGCAAAAATATAGGTCTGTTTTACTGTTCTATCTTGAAGCCATCGGAGGGGAAAAGGCCAAGGTGATAATGAGGGAAAAGAATAAGGATATTGGTGTGGTGGGAAGATTGAGAACAAAAGGGCAAGAAATAAATAGGAGCAAGGCTTGTATGCCTGTGTGCGCAAACACACACATTTAGTAAGAAAGGGAAATGCCTGTTGGGCAGCCTCAATGGAAAGTTCTACAAGAGTTTAAAACTATGCTTCATGTTCGCAACTTCTGGCATAACCTCAGTCATCTAACGATCTATGAAGTCTATCCACATAGACAACAGATTTGATGTTGGTCTTGTGGAGCAAATGAATCCAGTGCAGCAAGGTGTTGGAGCTCAGTGCTTTAAGAGACCGCCGTTGGCACACAGGCTTCCTAGTGCATTCTCTGCAGGAGGAAAAACACCTTTCTTTCAAGTCCCTAGGGCAAGCACAGTCCTACACTCTCCTTAATTCCATATTTCTTCATAAAAATGACAGCCAAGGAAAGCTAAACCGCGGTGTTACAGACATCAATAAAGAGAAAAATGTGTCCTCCTAAGGCTACTTACAAGGACCAGTTAACCAGATTCCCCATGATGAGCAACACCATTCTGTCCTGGAAGGAAAACATCCAATGAGAGGCTGCACACATCACTCTTCTTTTGCCCTACTGTAGGGGAAGCATCAATTATGGGGAACCAGTTGCCTGGTGAAAAGAGTTTCCATGGTTCTAAGAGCCGCGGCTGCGGTCGGACACTCATCTCCTGCGGGAACAAAGGGCGAGGCCTGGGACTGTGGCTCTGTGACGGCCACAGCGTGGGGAGTAAACGGGACTCTTACTGTCGTCCCCACCAGTGTTTAGGGGAGCTGGGCACCCTGGGCCCACTTCTTGAGGAAGTCGGTGTGGGGGGGGTTACTTGGTAGTTAAAAGAAGTCTGCTGTGGGTGTAACGTAATCCAGAACCGTTTCCTGGCGCTGTTACTCAGTGAGCCAGGAGGCAGCTCGCCTGCAGGGCACCCGTTTCCTCCCCGTTACTCTGGCTCCAAGGAGGCCCTGCGACTCCCAGGCTCCTGGTCTCTAAACACACAGCCTTTACACTAAAGATAGTGGTGGTGGGGAAAATAAGAAAGGTCCGTCTCAAAGGAAAGTTCCTCCAATAGAGATTAATTCACGTGGTCCTGCTCCTTTGTGTACACCGTAAATGTTTAGGTGGCATCTGCTTATATCTTAATTTGCATGGCTTCATGGACTACCTAAAAGTATAGATTCTCTGCTTTTGTGGGTGATCAATCTAGTTTGGAGGAAATATCTTCCTTTAAAAAAAGTTAGCTCTGGGGCGCCTGGGTGGCTCAGTTGGGTAAGTAAGCATCTGACTGCAGCTCAGCTCACGATTTCACAGTTCGTGGGTTTGAGCCCCGTGTTGGGCTCTGTGCTGACAGCTCAGAGCCTGGAGCCTGCTTCAGATTCTGTGTCTCCCTCTATCTCTACCCTTCCCCTCTCACGCTCTGTCTCTCTCAAAAATAAAAATAAACATTAAAAAAATTTTTTTAAACATTAGCTCATCTATTAGGAAGGCTAAAACGTTGCAATACCCAATGTCAGCGAGGATGTGGACAAACAGGAGCTCTCATTCATGGCTCGTGAGAACACAAAATGGTACAGCCACTTTGGAGGACAGTTCGACAATTTCTTAGAAAACTAAACATAACGTTTGCCATATGATCTGGGAACTGCACTCCTTGGTATTTAACCAAAGGGGTTTAGAATATACACCCTCACAAAAACCGGCACACAAATTTTTATAGCAGCCTATTTGTAATTGCCAAATTACGGATTGTCCTTCAATAGGTGAGTGGATAAACAAAATGTAGTACATCCAGACGATGCACTAGTACTCGATGCTAAAAAGAAATGAGCTACCAAGCCATGAAAAGACACAGAGACACCTTACATGCATATCACTAATGGAGAGAAGCCGATCTTAAAGGCTAAATTCTGTATTATTCCAACTCTGTGACATTCTGGAAAAGACTATGGAGACAATAAAAAGATGAGTGGTTGCCAGGACTGGGAGAGGAGGGGGAGACGACCAGGTGCAATGCCGAGAGTCTTTAGGGCAGTGAGATCCTCTGCATAACACTGCGATGGTGGACCCACGTCATACATTTGTCAAAACCCGTGGAATGTACAATAGCAAGTAGGAATTGTAAACTGCTGACTTGGAATGATTATGATGTGTTTTTTTAAAGTTTTTTTTTTTATGGGGGGGAGGGGCGAGGGGAGAGAGAGAGAGATAGAGAGAGAAGAACATAAGCAGGCTCCAGCTCAGCACCGAGCCCAACATGGTGCTCGATCCCACAAACTGTGAGATCGTGACCTGAGCCAAAATCAAGAGCCGGACGCTTAATGCACTGAGCCATCCAGGCACCAGGATTATGATGTGGTAATAGAGGGTCATCAACTGTAATAAATGTACTGCTCCGGTTGGGAGTGTGGATGGTGGGCGAGGCTGTGCATGTATGGGGGAAGGCATTGATGGGAAATCTC
Organism: Suricata suricatta; assembly: GCF_006229205.1. Classification (NCBI taxonomy): domain Eukaryota; kingdom Metazoa; phylum Chordata; class Mammalia; order Carnivora; family Herpestidae; genus Suricata; species Suricata suricatta. The sequence goes on along the minus strand of NC_043704.1, from coordinate 60,013,902 downwards.
TGTATTTTCTGCTCAATTTTTTTGTGAACTTAGAAAACTGGCTAAAAAATAGCCTGCTAGAAAAAAAGACAGCCTGCGTCACTTAATGTGAGCAAACAAAATATTAATTGTTCCTCATGGCTCACAGCTAAGGCAGACTTAACTCTCAAAATACTCACAGGTCCTACTGTTGTTTTTTTCTAAAATTTTTAAAAACTTATTTTTTCTTAGAGAGAGAGAGCAACGGCAGGGGAGGAGCAGAGAGAGGGAGACACAGAATCTGAAGCAGGCTCCAGGCTCTGAGAGAGCCTGATGTGGGGCCTGAACCCACAAAACACAATATCATGACCTGAGCTGAAGTCAGACGCTTAACCGACTGAGCCACCCAAGAGCCGCCATCTTACCGGGTTTTTAAGTTCTCATGTAAATAAAACCCTTCAGCCTCAGCCCCCTCAATTTTCAGTGCCTACAGCTCCTGCCCAAGCTCTAAGGGTAAAAACATTCTCATATTCTGTTATGTCACTGTGATCATAAACTATTTGATCATACATTATTAGTAAGTACTTAGTGAACTCCTGTGTGTCAGGCCCAAACACTATCACGAGTTCTGGCCACATCATCATGGAAAGGTTGGGCAGTGGCCCGCAGCACGTATGTGGCCTCCTAATGTCACTCGCTGGCCAGTGCGCCAAGATATGGCTGGGACCAGGGTCCCAATCCCTCTGCTTAGTGTAGGAATGTATGATATACTGAAAACGGTGATGGAGAATTTTTAGAACTTGTATTTCAACCAGTAAGTAATAACCACAGTTTTGAAGAAAATATCCTTGCTTACTGTAAAAATCAAACAACATACAAAAATCAAACGAATGTATAGTGTGGAAAGCGTTAAGTTCTTTTAAAAATTTTTTAAAAAATATTTCTTTATTTTTGAGAAGGAAAGAGAGAGTGTGAGCAGGGGGAGGGGGACAGAGAGAAAGGGAGACACAGAATCTGCAGCAGGCTCCAGGCTCTGAGCTGTCAGCACAGAGCCTGACGCGGGGCTCAAACTCGTGACCTGAGAGATCATGACCTGAGCTGAAATCATATACTTAACTGACAGCCACCGAGGCGCTCCTGAAAGTGTTAAGTTCTTGATGAAAGCAACTGGAGTGACATGCCAGTTTGTCCCAGTTTGCTTGGGACAAGCCTGGTGTATGCCTGCTGTCATGGTATTGAGTGAGTGCCCTGTGCACATCCACAAGTGAAATCATCAAACCTCTGTGGATGACAGCCTGCCTTGCTCCTTCCCCACAGCAACTGTCCCTGCTTCCTAGTTTTGTATGTATACACAGATTTCTTCTCTAAACACTAGCAATATTTCATGTATAAAAATGGATCTATCCCAATCTGTTTTTTATGAGCAAGAAGAAAAGTAAGGAACATGCTTCTTCCCCCTCCTTGGAACTCAGCCACTCTGCGCCATCTGGCCCTCTTGATTTAGGGAACCTGAGTGTCTGCCCCGAGCCTACCCCTTGTACTGTTCCTCTTCTCTCTGGGACAAGGCCAAGGCACATCGGAGCACGCACGTACCATATACAGAGGCCGGCTGCACTGCTGGACAAAGTCCGTGTAGAACACCATAGCGGCTCGACGGAAAATCCCCAAATCTGCCAAAGACACAATTGCACGGTAAGGCTCAGTCAGAGATGCTACGGAATACCCCCATATGACTTTAGGGCCAAGATGATGTCATCTTCACCTTCTAAGAAAGCGTGCTTTGTATTTATTAGGTATACAACAAATGTTTGCTTTCAAAAAATGGTGCCTGGGTCGCCTGGGTGGCTCAGTCGGTTAACTGTCCGGCTTCGGCTCAGGTCATGATCTCACGGTTGGTGGGTTCGAGCCCCGCAACAGGCTCTGTGCTGACAGCTAGCTCAGAGCCTGAAGCCTGTCTTCAGATCCTGTGTCTCCCTCTCTCTCTCTCTGTCCATCCTCTGTTCATGCTGTCTGTCTCTCTCTCAAAAATAAAAACATTAAAAAAATTAAAAAATATTTTTTCAAATGGTGCCTGTGGGGCACCCGGGTGGCTCACTTGGTTAAGTGTTCAAATTTGGCTCAGGTCATGAGCTCATGGTTTGTGAGTTTGAGCCCCGTGTCAGGCTCGCTGCTGTCAGTGTAGGGCCCACGTTGGATCCTCTGTCTCCTTCTCTCTCTGCCCTTTTTCTGCTCTCTCTCGAAAATGAATAAACGTTTAAGAAATAAAAATTAAAAAAACTTGTGCCTGTATGTTCCAGTGCTGTCATGTAAAGTGTGCCGTATCCAGGCATCATACTGCAGAAAAAGGCAAGTGCAGTGGACGCAAGTGACAAATGTTCACAAATAATTTGGGTGGCCAGCCAGCGCCTCTGTCGTCTCCGCCAGCTAAGTTCCTCCTTGTCTACAGTTTACTCCTCCAGAGGGGTTTCCTTCATAGCAGAGATGTTACGGGGCCCCTCCAAGTACCTTAAAACATCTGCTCTCTCTAGAGGATGGGAAATCTTAGCTTGTAAAAATCCAAATCTGTATTTCTCCATGTGGTTATAAGTCAGTAGGAATTGAGCCAAGGGACACCGAAGTCTACAAAGCACGTTCAGAGAGTCTAAACTTGTACTGCAACAGTAATCAAAGGAATGTGAGTAAAGATGGAGAGAAAAAGATGGGGAAGAATTTTTAAATGTGATCCTTCAGAAGCATAGTGTGAAACACAGCATGGGTGTGCATTACGGTTGTCCTGTGAGCAGGGTGAGGGTCACAGGTGGAACTTTCTGTGACCCTTCTCCACGTGTAGACATCACAGGCAAGGCTGGGGGCTGCTCAAATAAAACATTTCAGCGAGAGTGGCCCCTGGGCGTGTTGTGAATGCTAGTGCTCCTCACGTCTACCCCTGGGATCGATTTCGCCAGACTTCACTAGACCAGATCTACTGAGGGAGGGAGGGTTGGGACGGGTCCGTGCAATAGCCCAGAAGAGGCACCAGGCAGGCTGGGTTGGAGCGTGTCCCTTCCTCTGAGCCTCTCTCTGCCCTCCTCCCCATAGCTGATCCCTCAGAGAGCCAGGCTGGCAGGACAGCCAGGGAGGTCACTTTGTTAAGAAGCCAATCTAGGGCCCTGGGAAGGGTGGCTGAACATTACCTGTGTCAGACACATCTGAATCGTTCGGAAGCAGACAAGAAATGAGAAAAGAAAATGATATAAGAAGGTAGCCAAACAGGTAAACTACTGGTCATTTTATTTTTCTCTCAAAATGATGACTTTAATTTTATTTTCCAGTTAAAAAAAGTACGTTTGCTCATCATAAAGAACACAGAATCTTCCTGCCTGTCTGAAACATTCAGACATTTTCTATTCCTCAAAGAGGGAATCAGATTCTCTCTCTCCCTATCTCTTTTATGCACCACTTGCATTTGGCAATCCATCCTCTCTCACAAGTGATCCCTGCCATCGTCTTCTCGGGCTCTGGCAGCACAGTCATGATCTGGGCCAGTGGCTCTCTGGTTTTCTGTCCTTCTTGTGAGATGCTCTGCCCCATCGCTGCTACTCTTCCTGTATCCACTTTTGTTTGCAGGTGTGGCCTGAGGGCCACGGAGAAGGGTGTGTGTCATTTGAGAAAGCAAAGGCAGCCTGTGAAATGGGCAGAGAGGCTGGTGTTGACTGAACCACTGTCCACTAACCCGACTTCCTGCCTTTGGACTAAATTGAGATGCAATCATTGTCACCGTAGCACAGGACATTTTCCTTTTGACTCTGGTAAATCTGTGACCACCTGGGGAAGACTCCCTGGGTAGAGAAATTGAAAACACTCAGTTGTGCTATGCACTGGCTGTCTTGCATTTACCCTTGCAGACTCATTTGCCACATCTCTGTACCGCCCTGGGCCCAGGAGGCTGACCGTAGGATCAAGTACGTGGATTTGCTCACTCTCCTCAGGTTTGGACAATGGGAAGTCCCAGTAGGAGACTGGAGGGACACAGGAGGGAGAGTGAGCTCGGAGTACCTACCTACCTTCTGTCCTCCCTATGAGGTTGCCTTAGACTGGCCGTGTCTTTCAGAGTGACTTCCTCTCCTTCCACATTTTGGTAACTATTTCCTTCCTGTCCTTTGCACTAATGAATATGAAAGCTTCTCTGCTGCTTACCCCAGGTTGCCAGACTACCCCTTTCATTCTCTTCTACCTTGACCTTGTCTTAGGAATAGTCGCTTTGTGACTAAATCCTTCATCTTTGTGTGCGACATCTTTTTCCCATTGAAACCCTACAGAGTATTACGTGGTCATAATACAATCCATCACACCTCTCCTTTTTAAGAAGGTAAACTAGGAGCGCCTGGGCAGCTCAGTTGGTTAAGTGGCTGACTTTGGCTCAGGTCATGATCTTGTGGCTCATGAGTTTGAGCCCTGTTTCGGGCTCTGTGCTGACAGCTAGAGCTCAGAGCCTGAGGCCTGCTTTACATTCTGTGTCTCTTCTCTCTCTGCCCTCCCCCTGCTCACACTCTGTCTCTCAAAAATAAATAAACATTTAAAGAAATTTTAATAAATAAAAGGTAAATTAATCCAGTATTGCAAAATTGTATGGGCAAAATTGGTATAGATATATTAAAAGCTCCTCTTATATTATCAATGGTCACTACTGTTACATACATCTATATTCAAGTTTATTTTTCTGTTACATACATCTGTATTCAAGCAACCAGAACAAGCATGCTCCAGATTATTTTCCTTCTCAAAGGTGACTTCGTATGCTTTCACTCACCTTTGAATCTAGAGAATGGGGCATGATCAGAGCATCAAGCCAAATGCTCTGTACAACCAGTTAATGCTTCCACTGGGCGATTTGAAGGTACATTCACTCTGTTACTGCCAAGGGCAAATCTACTGACTGTGCCACAGGGGAAAACTAAACTGCCAAAGTGAGAAGTTGTTTTATTTGGCTTTCGAATCTGAAAGTTACTTGTTCATGTAGAATCACTCTTAGACCTGGCTGTATTTTAAAGGCCCTGACTCCCTAGTGAGCGAGGGGGTCTGCCGGACAAGGGGACACTCCTTCTGGGCCACATTCTGAATTCCTGAGTCCCAGAATTCCCTGAGTCCCCTCACAGAACCTGCATAGCCCCCTTCCTCAGTCTACCTTCCTGAGGGCCGATGGTACCCCTGGAGCGGGCATCTCTAGGGGTGAGGAGGGACCAGCTGAATGCTGTGCAAGAATATCCATGTACATGCTTGTGAGATCCCTTAAGACGGAGGACAGAGCCAGTGTGGGAAGAAAAGAGGGGCAGCGGCTGAGGACCAGCTCTCCCATGCAGCTATGTTCTGGAGTGTTCTTCTGAGGAACCGACAATTATAAATGTGAACCTGGACCTTCTAGGTTGTAATGAAGGCATATTACATTTATCAGTCTGTTGGCCTGCCTGCCTCCCTCCCTCTCTCCCTCCTTTCTATGTATTAAATAGTTTTCTGGTCTGCTTTACAATTTAAAAATTTTTAGTGGGCTTTTATTTACAATCTTGCTCTGCAAATACTAAGGTTCAGCTTATGTTTATGTACAAATATTTTTCTTGAAATACACAAAAGAATATGTAAGTCTGACTTCCTGGACCTTAAACAGACTTGGGATATTTAAATGCTCTAACATGACTTAAATCTATCTGTCCCCATGTATGCTGTGTGACGGCCGCAGAGCAGAAGCTGATTTCCATGGATGGTGCTCTAACGTGCTACGTTCACATTCCACGAAGCACACAGCGCTCTAATATGATCATTCAGGTGTCCTGCCTGTTATTCATAAGTCTTAAAACGTGTCAGTCCCAGAATTTGAAAACAATACAAAATTCATTCTTGAGAACCATGCAGCCTGCTTAGAGAAACAGTCCTTTTAAACCCTGAAAACTATTTCTCTAGGTGGAACGGGTGGAGTGCCGACCAACAATTCTTCAAACGACTTTCAGGGTTCTGTGAGTTATAAAGCCCTGGGACTTGGAGCGGGAGGTGTGCCTCAGGTCTGAGCATGGCCAGCTTAGTTTCCCAGTTGGAAACAGAACTAGTGGCAATAGCTCATTGTAATCCTATATAGGAGACGGTGTTATTAAACACCCAGAATTCAGAGCATGTGTTCATGATGATTAGCAACACTTCCATTTAGGGCGAGCAAAGACAGCGCTTTCTTGAGGGGAGTTAATCCGCGTGTTAGCATAGAGTAACAGGTGACTCACCTGTCCTGACACGACCCATGTAGTAGATCTGGGTGCTGAGGGCCAGAGACGCCAGGATATGGATTGCAGAGAAGACGACCCAGAACCACAGGTCATTTTTTCCAAACACCTAAGAGTAAAGGTGGAGGTTACCTTCATCCAGCGTTTTCCCCACAGGACTCACGAAAATCATTCTCTCATGTATGCATAAGGAGTCCAAAAAGGGGCTGTGCACGAATTTTGACACTCCCCCTCCACCCCTGCAACTCCTGTGAGTTCACAGGGATCATGTTGCACAAAAAGAACGGCTACCTGGCCAAGGTAAAATGGAAGAAGGAGGAAATGGGTGAGGCACTGAGCAACTTCGAAGGGGCAATAGGTTTAGACCTGAGGGCTAATGCTCTTCCAATGAGCAGACAACGGACATGTGTCCCTGAACATTTAGAAAGTCGCTGCTGCTCTTCTAAGTCGGTCTCTCCCATCAGCTTAACCATCTCTATTCCAGTCTCACATGAGTCAGGTCCCAGCTTTACAGTGAAACTCCCCAGGGGTAGTTTTACAGGTGCCTATTACATTATTAGAGATAAATCGCTAAGTAACTCAATAAAATGCCATGATTGACCCATGATGGTCGTGTGGCAGGAATCAAGGATTGTAATTAATTTAAACCGGTTCCCCTGAGGCCCATCAAACAAACAGCAAAAACCCTCCCAAGGGGGCATGTTTGGAAAGCCAGGCTGAAGGCCATGGGGAGGGACGCACCACTCCGAGGACGGTGAGTGTGATGACCACTGCGAAGGAGGCATAGGCAGCATAGGCGCTGGCATTGATGTCTGGGTGGCGGGTCTGGTAGAGCTTCAGCATGCAGAGGCCAGCGATCATGTACATGAAGGAGGTGTCTGAGGGCACACAGGAGGAGCCGAAACAATCAGGATCCGGTAGGCGGCAGACAATTGCTCTTTAGTCTTGGAAACACCCCTGCCTTCAGGCCCTAGAATATTTGCTGCCCTCAGTCTGTGCGGAGACCTCCAACATGGCAGCCTCCGCAGGCGCATTCTCTGGACAGACCCCACATACTCCACTTCTAAACCCTTCCAAGGCTATTCCTAGTTCACAGAAGAAAGGTATATGATGATAGGATATATAATTGACTATCCCCACTTGCAGGGGTATTTGCATTTAAATGCTGGTGTTCAACTGCAATAGCAAGAGTCCATCCTGGTGACACTGTGACCATAGAGAGAATGCTAGGTGGGTGTGGAAGGTTCTTATCTGAGTCCTGAGATATAACCACAGTGATTACTCAATATATAGCTCATTTAATTGATTGCTCATATATAGCTTTACAGCCTAGGGATGGAAAACAGCTAGAAATTATAAGTGGCTTAGCTGCATGACAGTTATGGAAATGCAAATCGAAGCATCAAGGCAATGTCCCATATTACTCAAGAATGTAGCAAAACATTTAAATGTCTGCCCGTAACATGTTAGTGATGATATCGGGAAACGGGAAATCTCAGGCAGCTAGAGGGAGTAGGAGTTAATACGCTGGAGAAACTCGGAAGTTGTTGGTAAAATGGTGACCGATAAAACCAGATGACTCCAAAATTCTGCTTCTAGGTGTCCCAGGGAACCTCTCTCAGATGTGCACAAAGAGAAGTATGTAAGGGTGTTCACTGCAGCACTGTCTGCAATAGCAGCATATTGGCAGCATCTACATGTTCAGTAGAGGAATTGAAAGATATATAGTATACCTATTTTTATTACAGAAGATGACAGTCCTTAAAAATGAATGATGTCCTTGATTCAATATTCATAAACCTTGAAAACATATTGTTGGATGAAAAAATGTGTAGAACATAGTTTGATAAATATTAATTACTACAAATGTGGTAAAAAGTTAAAAACTGGACTGATAAATATCAAATTAGTCAGGCTGTTACTTCTGGGGAAGAAATTGGGGGGATAAATTTGGAAAGCAGTTCAAAGGACTCAACTTTGTCACATATACTTTCTTTCTTCTCCTTTTTTTAAAATTGCCCAACACGGGGCTTGAACTCATGACCCTGATATCAAGCATTGCATGCTCTACTGACTGAGGCAGCCAGGTGCTGCACAATGTTTTATTTCTGAAAAGGTAGATTTAAGGCAGATATTTTAAAATGTTGGCATTTGTTCATTCTGCATAGTGAATGATACTATTCTCTGTAGTTTCTCTATTAAACATGTTTCTAATTTAAAAAAATTAAATGTGGCAGAGAGTTTCTGTGGTGTTCTGGGCTCACAGACAGAAGCTAGTGTACAAACAGAAAAATGACTGTTTTTAAAACTCTTATCCTTGAGTGTGGAGGTCACTGTTAATTGCCTACCACTGGCATCCCCTTTTCCCTCTCTCCCTCCTGACAGCTGGTAGTAGTAACTCAACTACCTCAGCCCAATTTTCAATTCAGAGATGCACGTCTTTTTAGCTTATTGGTTTCTACAAAGCTGACCCCACCTGTGGTTCCACAGATGGTTCTCATTGGTCTAAAGGTAATCCCCCTCCTTTGCCACCATGATTGGTATCCCAACCCAGGCCTGAGCTAACCAGCAGGTACGGAATCATTCTGGAATGGGTGCATGACTATTTAAACTACTGAGGTGTGGAAGAATGTTATCTGGGGGATTTTGGCAAAGAAGTTTCCTTGCTCTTAAATGAAGGTTTCTAAAAATCAGCTTGCTGCATCCGCCAGGCATCTTGAGGTAGATAGAGACAGAAAGCCGGACCCGCTGTAGCTATTTTTGCCATCATGAGTTTCCTGATAGCCTGAGGATAAAATCAGCCTACAGGCTGGGCACAACCCAAGGGATTGTGGAGAATTGGAGTCAGAGACACCAGATAAATCAACTGAAAGCCCTTTCCACATTTGGACTTTCAGAAGGTGAGCTGATAATTGTCTTATTACTTAATTTAGTTGAATTGAGCTTTATACTATTTTCAACCCAAAGCAGTCTAATTACTAAGTTAAGCCAAACTATACTAAGGGAACCTTCCAGATGTCTGTTGGTGGATTTTGTCAGCCCTGCTGCCTAATGCTTAGCCCATTGCCTACCTGCAGATCTAGCCATGGGATCATCATTCACTGTTGAGCATTTTCTTGTCTGAAGGGTGGTTGGAGAGAAAAAAAATGGTACCACATGTAGAAACGATGCCTGGTGGGGAGGTGCCCTTGAATCACTTTAGCTCACATTTAATTCTTGCATATTTGAGCTTTGCATTTTGTGGAGGGCCCCAGGACAAGACTCCCATAACTCAAATCTGTGGGATTGATGTAAATTCTAATTACCAAATTGGAAGTTGGAGTAATTAGGGCAGACGTGGTAACAAGCACTGAGCACTCCTTCCATCATCAACGCGATGCCCATCGCATAGAAAACACCAAAGTGTTTAGGGATCCCATATTCCTGGAAAAGGAGAAAGTGTGGTCAATGGAAAGACACCAATTGGTGACAGAGCCACAGAATCTGGAAACCCAAGCTTCTGGCCTCCTGTTATTCCTCACCACACCGTCAAGCCAGATGTCCTTCCCCTTTGCAGATCCCACTTGGAACCATGACCCTTCCTAGCTCCCACATCCAATTTGCCCTCCATCTCCTCACCATGGCAAAGATGTCCTTGGCTTCCAGGGCTCTGCGATGGAGAACGTCTCGGCGCAAGACTATCAGCAGGAAGAGGAAGCCCAGGAGCACATGGCCCAGGTTACTGAGAATGTTGTTGAAGGCGCTAAGGGATGAGGAAACGATGAGAGAGTTGAGGTGATCCAAGAGATTCAGAGAATGAAAGAACGCTCGAATGAGCGAGTACACTAAGCAATCCATGTTTTCTACCTAGACTTTTTGTAAGATTTCAGGACTGGCAGATCAACAGAGATCATCTTTAACCCAACTCCTTTATTTTAGGATGCCTAACCTGTGATCATGTGTCCATTTCCTCCCCTGGATGCCTGTGTGGCTTCCCCAGTACCCACCCAATCCTCTCTTATCCTGACAGTACTGGCATGGAATGAATCCCAGGAAACAGAGCTGCTCCCAAGATGGGCTGTTTGGCCAAGTGTTTCAGCTACACTGTGAGAGAGAATTCTCCTAGATGGGCCCATGCTTTGTGTGTCAATATTCAGCTCTGTAACAGTGACTGTCAGCCAGTCATGACCAGCTGCTTTATTTCAGGAAACTGAGGCTGGTTCAGTTCTGGAACAAGAAGCCTGTTCTTTCCACTTCAACATGTTCTGGTGGCTAGACTGTGACCTTGGAGGCAGCAGGTCTGGGTTCAAGTCCTGACATCACTAATAGTTGAGGGACCTTCTGCAAGTTCCTTTCTAAGCCTTAGTGTCTCCATATGAAGATGGAGTAATGCTAATTCCACCTGTCTCATGAGGCTGTTCAGTGGATTAACATACGAGCAGCTCATGCCCACGCATGAGGTGATCACAGCCAAGACCCCATGTTTTCAAAAACATGCCCTCTTCTCAGCTGTCATTCTTAGGAACGTTTTCTGAGGCCCCTATACAGGAATGAAAGGAAGATATCTGGTCTCAACTTCTTGATTTCATCCCTCTTTACTCTTGACTGGGATACTTAACCATGGTTGTTTTTAGTATTTCTTTAATGTTTGTTTACTTATTTTGAGAGAGAGAGAGAGAGAGAGAGAGAGACAGAGACAGAGACAGAGAGACAGAGAACAAGTCAGGGAGGGGCAGACAGAGAGGGAAACAGAGAATCCCAAGCAGGCTCTACAGCTGTCAGTGCAGAGCCCGACATGGGGCTTGAACTCCCGAACTGTGAGATCATGACCTGAACATAAACCAAGAGTGAAACAATGAACAGACTCAGCCACCCAGGTGCCCCTGTGCTTAGTGTTTTTAAAAACTGAAATCACATCATACAGAAAGGAATCTCTGAATGCCTCTTGGGGAACCAGAGGACAGGGCTCACCTGAGGACGCCCAAAGGGTGAGCACAGAGGAAGTTGTAGTAGCAGATGTCCTGGTTACCGGTGACATTTACCACCTGCGAAATCAAGAGTGAGAAGAGGAAATGCAGTTTTTCTTCATCTACTGAGGCCAGCCTGAAACCGCAAAAGGCAGGCACTGCTCACACTGATTTACCGTGTCCTTCTCAGCAGGGGACGGGTCACTGTGTGCCACCTTTACACAGCACAGGCTAATTAGGACTGTCACGATATGTTCTGTTTTCTAGATGCATGTTGGGAGGGTATGGAGCTGCCCCGCTCCGTGTGGGAATGATAACCAAGGGCAGGTGGACAGGAGGAAGCATATGTTCCGTTTCCCATTTTTCTCACCATCTCTATCACTGAGACCCTTCCTAGACCACAGCACAGCTGTACCTTCTGACAGGTCCCTGGTGTACTGAGAGAGAACGGAGGTTATAAGTACTGGTGCCAAAATCTCATAAAAGTCCTTGTCCTCATCACACAACAAGTAGGGAGCTGGCTAAATTATTAGAGCAATGGCTTTCCAACTTGGCTACACATTAGGATCATTGGGGGTCTAATCAGTAGTGATGCTTGGTTCTACTCTCTGACAGTTGGGTCTAATTTGGTGTAGGGTATAGCGGGGACACTGGAATTTCAAAACTCCCCGGGTAATTTTAATGCACAGCAAAGTGTGAGGATCACTGCATGAGAAACACCAGCAGCCCCCCGTGCTTTCTAAGTAGGCTTTCTTGTGTATAATAAATGCTAGAGAAGGTCATTATCATCTGGACCCCAAGATTCTATGAAAGCACAATGGGGATTCTCAAGGTGTTTTAATTATTATCTTTCTTTATTTGTTTTTACTTTATTTTAGTTCTTATTTTATATATTATCTTGTTAGCTTTATAAAGCTGTTTTTAGTTTTATTTTTTTAATTTTTTAAGTGTTTTTATTTTATTTTTGATACAGAGAGAGACAGAGCATGAGATTAGGAGGCGAGGGCAGAGAGAGAAGGAGACACAGAACCGAAAGCAGGCTCCAGGCTCTGAGCCAGCTGTCAGCACAGAGCCTGACGCGGGGCTTGAACCCACGAATGTGAGATCTGACCTGAGCTGCAGCCGAAGGCCTAACTGACTGAGCCACCAGGTGCCCTTGTTCTTAGTTTTATAAAAAAAATACCCTCAATGAGAGGGCACAGACTATATTAGATGCCAGGTCTCTTTATTATGGCTGGAACTTTATTTACTCTACTCCTTACTGGTTGATAATCAGAAGTTCAGACTGGTAAATAACAGATACAGTTGCTAGATACTATGACTGAATGAGATTAAGGTAATAACTTCAGACTGGTAGACAAAATAATATGAGGTCCCAGGCCCCTCTGTGGTAACATAATTGGGAACTAGATTTAAAGGTTCATCAAAGATGAAGCAATGGAGAGGTCCAATTTGAAGATGAAATTGGAAGTTAATTCTTGGACTGAGATCAAGTTATTTATACTTTTCTCTGTAAGTCATCGCAAAATCTCCCCCTGCAGTATGAAAGCCGGGATTTTGGGGTTCTGGGTGGAACTCACTGTCTGGTAGGTGATGACCAACTGGATCACAGGCAGCGCATAGAACACAGCAATGGTGACGATATTCCTAAGCAGGCAGAGAGAACCAGAATAGTTATTTCCAAATTAACAATGGAATTTTTGCACAGTTTTTAAATATAAGAATCCTTCCACTCCATAACTGTCTAGTTAACTTGCAAAAGTAATTAGAAACTGATTATGCAGTTCTTGCTTCTCCAGCCTCCCACTTGTACAAACACTGGTAAAACTGTAAATGATACTTGCTTCTGTTTTAACCAAATTATTAATGAGGACCTATTTCTTTAAAATGTTTTAGGTCAAAAGTGATCAGAATGCAGGTAATGGGAGATGGATCACATGAAAGGGTGTGGCTCTCCTAGGTACCTCTTAGTTCCAAACTGAAGGTCCCACTATGAAATTCCATGGGGCTGCCACTGTCCCTTGCTTCCCTCAAATATATGTATCCAAGTAAAAGGGTGTCCTTCCAGAGGAAAAAATGGAAAGAGCTATCGCAGCATCAGCCTGGGATTTCTGAGGGGAGAGGCGTCCCCTGCCAGGCAGCTCAGCCTCTTGGCCCAGAGAGAGGCTGCATCTGGGTGCTTGATGCCCAAGCGTCTATCTACCACCGGCTGTGGTATCAGTTCCTGTTAGTACGGTTTGCAGCTACTCTGAGATGCTGTAGACATCTAGTCCCTGAAATCATTGGCTCTTGTAAGAGCAAAGCCAGATGAGAAGAGTAAATGGCTTCAGTTTAGCGTGTCCCTTGGGAGGTAGTGACATGTTATTGTTAGGTTGCCTTTCTGGAAATGGATTGAGTGCGTTCCCTAAACATATGGGATTCTACTACTATTCTTATGATTCTTTTCATCACTATGAACACTTCTTTTTTTCATGTTTTTTATTATTTTATTATTTTTAATTTAAAAGTTTTATTTAAATCCAAGTTAGTTAACATATGGTATAGTAATGATTTTAGGAACAAAATTTAGTGATGCATCACTTACATACTGCACCCAGTGCTCATCCCAACAAGTGTCCTTCCTTAATGCCCATCCCCCCACTCTACTACCATTCTTATTTTTACTTTGTATGTATTTAATTTAGGGCTGGCTGCCTTTTGTAGCTTATTTTTGTTTTTCTTATAGAATGTGGCATGAATCCTCAAAGCCTCTATACCTTTGCCTCACTAAACAGAGAGGTGTGCCATAAGTGATCAATGCTTTTCCTTAGAAAATTTTCATTTTACTTAAGGGAACTATAGTCCTAGTGGTCATCTACTCACCAGAAATAAATCTTATATTTTTTGCTGACAATCCTCCGGTCCTTCCTGGACAGATCTGACAGGTAAAGGAACATCTAAGACATAAAATAAAAAAAGAATGCAAAAGTGTACTTGGCTTTTTTTGCAGAAGACACAAAGGAAAACTTCATAAATTCTCAATCCAATCCATTGCTAGGGATAAAAATTATTTAATAAAGCTTTTCTTTCAATTTCGGTTTTCCAAGGAAACCTTAATACAAATCCTAGTATTTTCTCTGAAATAGTAAGAATTGGCTGATATGGAAAAACCTCCTGCGAGTCCCAACGGCTTCTTACATCTCAGGAATGGGTTTCACCATTTTCAGAGATGTCTGCTGTGTGTCTCGAATTACAGGATTGAAACTGTGCAGTCCACTTTCATATCCCTTACTGGATACAACACAATATAGTAAATGTATGCCAAGAAGGGATGAGCTTTATTCCTGAGGGATAATAAGTACAGAACCAGGGAGTTTTCCCAGGTATACCCCCAGCAAATCTTTTCTTTCATCTGGTTGGGATTCACTTCAGACCCTGAGTTTTTTTTTTTTTTTAAGTTTTATTTATTTAAGTGATCTCTGCACCCAACGTGGGGCTTTGAACTTACAAACCAGAGATCAAGCATCACACGCGTTACCAAATGAGCCAGCTAGGCGCCCCCAGACCCTGAGCGTTTTAATGTACTGTTCTCCTTAATGCTCTCACTTTCTTCCTCCAGAAAGAAGTACTAATTAGCAGGGTATTGCTTTTAGTCTGTAGTTGTATTTTATCTAAAAAGTTCTCAGAGAAATATGGTTTCCCTTGATGGGAAAAAATAAAGGAAACAGACTTTGCTGAAGGTGTATTTGACCGTTGAATGGTCTGCCCTTGCAAGAGTGTGGCCAGGCAGAGGTACCTTGGTCCGGATGACATTCTTATCACTCTCAATGTCTGGCATGGTGTCGAAGTCACTCTCCTCCACAGAGCTGTCCGTGTCCGACTGGCATGGCTGCCCACCGTCAGAGGAGGACATCTGCCTGCCGGGGCTGGAGCTTGACTCCTCTGAAAGAGAGAAAACCCATCTGCCTTCCAAAGCTAGGAAGAACCCGTGCGGCCCGTTCCTCTCCGCAAAAGGCGGTGCTGACTCATTCCTGAAGATGTTGCGTTGGTAAAAAACGAACTCCTTACCCACAACACATGTTCTTTCTCTCAATTCCTCCTCAATGGACTTCTACGTTGTCTCTTCTCCTATTTTTGTATTGAAATTGTCTATTTCTACGGCTGAATACATATTAAGAACATAAAGGCATCTGCTCTGTTAACTATTTGGATGCAAAATTAAGATTATGCTTATATGTCATGTTTCATATTTTAAAATATGAACATAAATATATAAACATATGCATGCACGGTTATGTATAGCATCTACCGTGTAAGCACACACATATCCAGCAGCTATACATTGCTCGTGGGTAAAGTATTTGTACACTGAAACCCCCCACATGCCGCATCTATGATTATATAATGAGAACAACACTCCCAGGAAGAAGAATCCTTGTGTTCTCATGAATGTTTCCCAGAGCAGATGGGAATTTGTGCAGCTTGATGAGCACATGAGCTGAGCCTACCTTCTGCTTTATTTCTTCTGTTCAGTGAAAAAAACCCAAAAAACAATCCTGTTCCTGTAGAGCCAGAAATAAGTAGCCTGCAGGAAGCCCACATGCTTCTCGAAGTTACAGTACACCAGGGCAGGAAGAAGGACTCCAGCCCCTCCTCCTGGCATTGTAAGCAAACCATTCACGGACCCACAGGAATTCTGTCTCTTTTCAGGCCACGCAATGAACACTGAGGGGTCGCCATGTGAATGACTAGGTTCAATAGGAAGTTAGCCAAAACGAAGGCTGGCCAGGCTAAGCCACGCCCACCTGCAGCGCAGCCTTAGCCTTCTGACCGCCCTCACTCCACTGAAACCTGAGAACGAAGGAGCTCGCCAATTGATTTCGGGCTCCCTGAGACCAGCTCTGACACACTGGTCACGCCCCGAGCTCAGGCTGGGCGTGAAAAAACCCCCACGGGGACTCTGGGAGTCAACGGCAACCCTGGTAGGGAATTCTGTTCAAGTGTGGCTAGCTCAAAATAACCAACTGGAGAAGGTTAGAGCTGGAAGGAGCCTTCCAGATCTTCCAACCAATTTCTCTTATAAAGAGAAGACAATCCTACATAGTGATGGCCTTGCCCACTCGCAGTTATTAGTGGCTGGAGGGCCCTTTTTATCCTATTCTCTGGAGAATCAGGAAATACTTCAATGAATGGACTCATAGTAGGAAATACCTATTGCCCCATAATTGCTCCCTTCAGGGGTGCTGGCAGCAATGGGATGCGACGCCACCATATTTCCAGAGCCTGTTAAAAAGAAGAGCAAACACTTCATGTCCAGTTGCTGAAACAAAACAACACAACTGTAGCTTGAATCATCAGTCCACGACATTTTAAAGTTGGTTTTCTTTTTACGTTAATACAAGATTCACTAAAACTATGACCTGCAGGCAAAATCTAGCCTGCTACTGACTTTTGTATAGCCCTTGAGCTAAGATTGGTTTTAAAACGTGAGACAGGAAACCATTGGTGATGTGGATGGAAGTAGAGTGTATTATATTAAGTGAAGTAAGTCAGTCACCGAAAGACAAATACCATATGATTTCATTCATATGTGGAATTTCAGAAACAAAACAGATAACTAATGGAAGGAAAAATAAAATAAGAGAAAAGCAGAAAGGGAGGCAAACCATAAGAGACTCTTAACTATAGAATACAAACTGAGGGTTGCTGGAGGGGTGTGGGTGGGGGGATGGGTTAAATGGGTGATGGGCTTAATTGAGGAGAGGACTTATTGGGATGAGCACTGGGTGTTATATGCAAGTAATGAATCACTGAATTCTACTCTTGAAACCAATACTACAGTATACGCTAACTAGCCTAAATTTAGGTAAAGTCTTGGAAAGAAAAATAAATAAGTAAACATCTTAAATGGTTGGAGAAAGAAATCAAAAGATTTCATGACAGGTAAAAATTACATGAAATTCAAATTTCAGTATTCATACCCAAAGTCCTGTTGAAACACAGCCACAGCCATTTGGTATGTCCGTGGCTCCTTTTGGCTATAGTGGCAGAGCTGAGCAGTTGTGACAGAGACGATATGGCCCTGCAAAGCCTAGCATATTTGCTATTTGACACTCTACCGAGGAAAAAAAAATCTTCCAGTTTCTGCCCGAAAGTATTGCAGAATCACAAGAACAAAGGAGCATAGGTCTTGAAATCGCTCTGAGGAAGGCCACTACTGAAAAGAACACCAAAATATATGTCTATCATTAAGCCACTGTAGTTTGGAGGTTTTTAAAATAGCATTTAGCAGTACCTTAACAACTATTGGCAGGAGAAGTCCAGATAGGGAGGAAATTACTACACTCCTTGGAGCAATAAATGGTGAAAACTGAACTAAGGATATGGAAGACTATGAGATATCTTGAAAGAGATTTCTATATCTGTTGCCAAATGTTTGTTGCTAGTGAGAGAAAAATTGAGTAATTTCTCCAGCTTTTCCACGGAAGCACTCCTTGTAGCACAGAGAGTGAACTCATCCCTCTGTCTGGCGCTGTCACCAGGAGCCAGGCCACCACCAGTATCAGAGAAAAATATCTCCCAGCCTTCTCCCTGGTTATTAGGCAAGATATTGTTATTGCGTTTATTCACCTCTGAGGATTAAGCGGAGCTGAACACGGAGAGGAGAAACCACAAATAAGCAGGGCATCTAGGCAGTTTCTCTGACTCCGTCTTCCTGCTACCATATTTCCAGGAGTCATACTCAACGACAGAGATGCTCGGGAAGGTTTCTGTCCTGAACTTTGTCAAGGATCTGGGATGTTGTCAGGCCCAACCTCCAATGGGAATTTCAATATAGTGAGATTGGTTGTATCACATTACAGGCAGAAAGGTCTGTATGTTACCTGGTCAGCCTTGTATACTGTTGCAGAGAAATGTTTTCAGTGAAGACACATAACTGAGGATATTCTATGATACTCTCCCTGTAAATGTTTTTCTTCATTGAAAATCCAGTTTGATACAGCTTGCGTTTACGCTGCAGCACGAAACGTGCGCAACGAAACCAAGATCCTCACACAGTTCATCATTTGCCACAGCCAACTCTCCTCAGCCAGTTCTCGAACTTTCTTCCACCGGTGGGCAGTAAAATCATTCAGTTTTGCAAGCCAGTCTGTAGGTCTTATCATATTTTTTACTTTTTGTATCCATTCATTTCCTTCATGAAGGAAAGATTTAAGGGGGGACTGGGGGACATTCAGTTAAGCATCTCACTCTTGATTTTGGCTCAGGTCATGCTATCACGGGTTCATGAGTTTGAGCCCCGTGACTCCTTGGGATTCTCTTTCTCCTTCTGCCCCTCCCCTGCTCACACTCTTGTTCTCTCTCAAAATAAATAAACTTAAAACAGAAAGAAAGAAAAAGATTTAAATCATGAGTTCAAAATATTTAGCCAGGTCATGAGAGATGGCCCTGGAGACTCCACTTCCTCCCACCTTTTGGTAGCTTAGCCAAGAGCTGGCTCAGCTGGACAGCAAGGTCTTTAGCTAACGCAGCATTCCTGGCAGGCAAGGCCGTTCCCAGGCCTCAGAGTGCAGGCTCCCTGGCACTGTTCCTGGGCCTGGAGATTCCTGGATAGATTTCTTATCACTTCAAGCAAGTAGATGTTCCCTGGCCCTTCTTGGCCTAACCCGTAAATACAGAGCATGGATTCAGCACCATCTTTGCTTCTCATCCAACTTCAAGGCAAAGAAACAGGTTGTCTTCAGACTCTTAAGTAAGAGGTATTACATTTTTTGTGCACAATAATAACATCATGTGGAGATGTGTACACTTTGACTGATTCTTCATCCTCGGACAGATTTGGCCTTAGTTACAGCACAGAGCTTTGTTGCTGCTGCTACTATTGATTAAAACAAGTACTACTTGCTATGACCACCACCACCATGAGTACTGCTAGGATAACTAATGCTCCCATTGGCATTAATACCGGGGTGGTTGCTGATGCTATTACTACTACTACTACTACTACTACTGGTTAATGTTTATTGAGAACCTACTGCATGTCAGACAGACACCCTTTTAAGTCTTTGCAAGAATTTACTCTCTTAATTTTTCAATAGCCCAATGAAGTGGGTACTATTATCACCATTAAAAATATTTTTTAATGTTTATTTTATTTTTGAGAGAAAGAGAGCACAAGCAGGGTAGAGGCAGAGAGAGAGGGAGACACAGAAACCAAAGCAGGCTGCAGGCTCTGAGCTGTCAGCACAGAGCACAATGCAGACCTCGAACTCATGAGCCATGAGATCATGATGTGAGGTGAAGTTGGACACTTAACTGACTGAGCCACCCAGGTGCCTCAACAGCATTTTAAAATAACAAAAGAGAGGCACTAAGAGATCAAGTAATTAGCCCAGAGTCCTTCAGGTGGTGGATGGAGAGTGATTCGTTGTATTAGTGAAAACTTACCTTCTTTTTATTCATTCAATTTATTCATTCATTTATTATTGGTTTTAATGTTTATTTATTTTGAGAGAGAGCATGAGTGTGGGAGGAGCAGAGAGAGAGTGAGAAAGAGAGAGAGAGAGAGAGAGAGAGAGAGAGAGAGAGAGAGAGCGAGCAGTCTCCATGCTGTCAGCAGAGAGCCCAACGTGGCCCTCAAATTCGCAAACCCCGAGATCATGCATGACCTGAGCAGAAACCAAGGACACTTAACTAACTGAGCCACCCAGGTGCCCCAAAACTTATCTTCTTAATTGAAAAATAATATAGGGATTTTCTTCCTAAATATAAATAACTGGCAGCGAGCATGTTACTTTCATGGAGTGTTCAAGAATATCTTTCAAAAGAGACAAGGAGGTTGAGATGTATTTGCATCTCCGCTATAATAAGCTGATACTTAAAACAAGTATCTAAGGGCAACATTTGCTTTTTAGGTTGCCTGCTGCTACTTCCCAGTGATTTTCTATTGGGTCATTTCCCTCCCTGTCTTCTGCATCTGTCTCTTGTCAAGCTTAAGCTCCCTCTTTTTAACATTTTTAATTCAAGTGTAGTTAGCATCAGTATTATATTAGTTTCAGGTGTACATCATGATTGAACAATTCTGTTCACTTCTCAGTGCTTATCAGACTCTTAATCCCCAACACCTGTTTCCCCCGTAAGCCCTCCCTTCCTCTTTAGCAACCATCAGTTTGTTTTCTGTATTTAAAAGTCTGGGGGTTTTTTTTGGTCTTTTTTTTCTTTGTTCATTTGTTTTGTTTCTAAATTCCACATGAGTGAAATCATATGGTACTTATCTTTCTCTGATTGACTTATTTCACTTAACATTATGCCCTCTAGGTCCATCCATATTGTTGTAAATGGCAAGATTTCATTCTTTTTATGGCTGAGTAATATTCTATTACACAGATACACCCCACATCTTCTTCATCCATTCATCTACCGACAGAAACTTAGGGCTGTTTCCATAATTTGTTCATTGTAAATAGTGCTGCAAGAAACATAGGGGTGCCTATATCTTTTTGAATTAGTATTTTTGTTTTCTTTGGATAAATACCCAGTAGTGAAATTACTGGATTATATGGTAATTCTATTTTTCAATTAAAAAATGTTAATGTTTATTTATTTTTGAGAAAGACAGAGATGGAGTGTGAGCAGGGGAGGGGCAGGGAGAGAGGGAGACACAGAATCTGAAGCAGGCTCCAGGCTCTGAGCTGTCAGCACAGAGCCCAATATGGGGCTCGAACTCATGAACCATGAGATCATGACCTGAGCCAAAATCAGATGCTTAATCAACTGAGCCACCCAGATGCAACCCTTTTTTATGTTTATTTACTTTTGACAGAGAGAGAGAGAGGGAGAGAGAGAGAGAGAGAGCAAGGACAACTAGGAGAGGGACAGAGAGAGCGGGAGACAGAGGATCCAAAGCAAGGTCTGTACTGACAGCTTAGAGCCTGATGTGGGACTTGAACCCACCAACCATGAGATCATGACCTGAGTTGAGGTTGCATGCTCAATTGATTGAGCCACCCAGGTGCCCCAATTTTTTAATTTTTGAGAGGCCTCCATACTGTTTTCCACAGTGGCTGCAACAGTTTGTATTCCTACCAACAGTGCATGAGGGTTCCTTTTTCTCCATGTCCTCACCAACACTTGTTATTTCTTGCCTTTTTAATTTTAGCATTCTGACTGGTGTGATGAGATATGGTTTTGATTTGCATTTCTCTGAGAATGAGTGGTTTTGAGCATCTTTTCATGTGTCTGTTGGCCATCTGTATGTTTTCACTGGAGAAATGTCTGTTCATGTCCTCTGCCCATTTTTATTTTTTAATTTTTTAAATTTTTTATTAATGTTTTATTTCTTTTTGATACAGAGAGAGACAGAGCATGAGAGGGGGAGGGGCAGAGAGAGGAGACACAGAACCAGAAGCAGTCTCCAGGCTCTGAGCTAGCTGTCAGCACAGAGCCTGATGTGGGGCTCAAACCCACGAACGTGAGATCTGACCTGAGCTGAAGTCAGAGGCTTAACCAACTGAGCCACCCAGGCGCCCCTCCTCTGCCCATTTTTAAATGGGATTATTTGTGTTTGTTTTTCTGTTTTTGTTTTTGTTTTTGTTTTTTTTGGTGTTGAGCTATATAGGTTCTTTATATGTCTTGAGTATTAATTCCTTATTGGATATGCCATTTGCAAGTATCTTCTCCCATTCATTAGTTGTCTTTTTGTTTTGTTGATGGTTTCCTTTGGTGTGCAGAAACTTTTTATTTTGGTGTAGTCTCAATAGTTTATTTTTGCTTTTGTTTCCCTTGCCTGAGAAGATATAGCTAATGTTGCTAAGGCTGATGTCAGAGAGAGTACTGCCTATGTTTTCTTCTAGAAATGTATGGTTTCAGGTCACACATTTAGGTATTTACCTTGAGTTTATTTTTGTGTATGACATGAGAAAATGGCCCAGTTTAATTCTTTTGCATGTAGCTATCCAACTTTCCCAACACGATTTGCTGAAGAGACTATCTTTTTCCCATTGTATATTCTTGCCTCCTTTGCTGTAGATTAATTGACCATAAAAGTGTGAGCTTTCAGTCCTGTTCTATTGAACTATGTGTCTATTTTTATGCCAGTACCCATACTGTTCTGATCACCATATCTTTGGGTTTTTTTTTTTAAGTTTATTTATTTTTGAGAAAGAGAGAGAGAGATTGCAAGTAAGGGAAAAGTAGAGAGAGGGGGAGAGAGAGAATCCCAAACAGGCTCCTCACAGTCAGTGCAGAGCTGAACACGAGGCTTGAACTCATGAACCATGAGATCCTGACCTGTGACCTGAGCCAAAATCAAGGGTTGGAGGCTTAACCAACTAAGCCACTGAGGAGTCACTGATTATATACTTTCATAGTGTATTTTGAAACCTGGGATTGTGATCCCTCCAGTTTTATTCTTCTTCAAGACTGCTTTGGCTCCTTGGGGTCTTTTGTGGCTTTATACAAATTTTAGGATTATTTGTTCTAGTTCTATGAAAAATACTATTGGTATTTTGATAGGGATTAAATCTGTAGATAAAGGATCTACATTAGATATAAGTTCTACCATTAACCTACATCTTTATATTATAAAGATGTAATTTTAATAATATTAAATGTGAAGAATGACACAAAAACCATACAACCCAGAAATTTTGGTATTTTGATGTTACTGAGAAGCCCTCTCTCTACCACAAGAAGTAGAAGTCTGAGAAAATGCTTGAGTTTGGTTATGGCAGGAGGTTGAAATGGTTTGTGGGAGGCAATGTTTTTGTGGGTGTAAACAAAGGAGAAAAAACCCCACAAAAGCTAAAATCAGAGCTAGTGAGCAAACAAAAGCAATTGCTTTTTATTTTAGGTGAAACTCCATTAAGAAGCAAAAGCTGTTGAGACTTGGATGTGTCACTGATTTCTGCACTCAGCTCGGTCTTGTGATTGAGCAAGCTGTGATTTTGATGTGGTCGCTAGCCATTTTCACTCTGAGGCATCTGCAACATCACTGAGTCCAGGATGGACAAGAGCATCAAGATTTTCATGGGCAAGACAACTGCTGACACATAAAGAGGTTTTGACTCTGTGGACTTATATAGGCACAGTTTAAATATGAGATTGGCCAACTCTGGATAACAGTATTCTGTTCATTTTTCTAATGTCTAAGACCTTCTCAGAATGCAAAAAAACAGAACACTGGCTCCTGAACTTCAAGTATGCTCCCAGAAGGCGAGTTATGTTTATATTTAACTGTATGGTATTTAGAAAGAATTAAACACAGAATATCAGTTTATAGGACAGACCGAGATATTCTGGCTGCGAATAAGTAAATATATAATGTTGTGAATGAGCCCATCTTAATGCAGATAGTTATTCTGCCATCTTTTCCTCTGAGCATGAGCCCTTTGCCGTCTGTTTACTTACACTGCATAAGATATGCTTGCATGCTGGCGTTCAATATTAAATGCTCAATGTGAGGAGAAAAAGTTGATTTTGAGCATGATTGGATCTTCCCCTGATTTCATATTTATATTTGTCCTGCCTTCTTCTGTCTCTGGACTCAGGAGTTTGGAAGCTAAAGAGGGACTCAGAAATAATGTGAACTAGCTGCCGGAAAATTTCAGTTTTATGCCAGTAGGCTACCTATCACAACTAGTCTCAACAGTTGAGAGAGTTCCAGTCCAAGATGGCGACATGGGAAGATATTGACCTCACCTCCTCCATGGACAAATGAAATCTACACCCGTTTATAAAGCAATTCCTCCTGAAGAACTGAGGGCTGCCTGAGTAGCTTCTGCACAAGTAAAGATAGAGAGAACAGCAAGAAAAACAAAGACATGGTAAGGAAGGGCACTATGGGAACTACAGTGGCAGGGACCATGAGCAGATCTGTCTACCTTGGGGCACTGACAAAAGCCACAGTTTAAAAGGGCAACTAGAAGCACTTGGGTAACTCTATTGGTTGGGCATCTGACTCTTGGTCTCAGCTCAGGTCATGATCTCATGGTCCATGGATTTGAGCCTGAGTTGAGCTTTGCACTGACAGCTCAGAGCCCACACGGGATTCTCTCATCCTCTCTGCTCCTCCCCTGTTCACATACATGTACATTGTCCCTCTCAAAACCAATGAATAAAAACACTTAAAAAAATAAAAAATAAAGGGCCAACTAGACTATAAAAGATCCAGCCTCTGAACTCCACCAAACGGTGGGAGAGCTACTAGAACTCTCTCTGCTGGGAAGAGCTGGCAGGGGCCTCAGTCGTGGTCCCCCTCCACCTGGATAGCATACAGGGGAGCACGACCAGGGAATCATCGCTAGCCCACCTCTTCAGTGCACATTAGTTTTAGAAGTTCTCTCTTCAGAAAGGGTAATAAGCTTTAAATATAACCATATACAGCAAAGCCCTTCAACTCTAGTAAAATTTGCCACCAATGTTAAGCATATCTATTAAAGAAAATCTTTCTGAGGGGAGGGGGGAAAGCACAGGCATCCCAAGTCCCCAGTGGCAAATTGGGTAAAATCTCTGTTGTTGGTACTCCTTGTAACCTATCAGTACTCCATGGCCACAATCCTGGTTCCAGAATGGAGAGGAAGAAATACAAGTCATGCTCAGTCATGTTCACTTTCTTATGACCCCCACCCCACTGCCATCTTCCTCCCACCATCTCACTGGGCTCAAAGATGTGGGCTCATTCTCTCCTACAAGAGTTTTCCCTGCCTCATCTTCTTGTGGTGGCATTCAACCTCTCCCCTTCTCTGGGTCACAATGGCACATGCAGTGGGGTAAGATAAAAAGCAAAGTGAGTCTGGAGTTTTTTTTTTTTTTTTTTTTTTTAAGTTGAGAGAATGAGGAAAACCACCAAAATAAAATTTCTCTCAAAGACAAAGTAGCGAGAAAAGCCAAGGAAATTTGGAAAAAGAAGAGTCAGGACTAGAGTTTGAGACCCATTGCCACGGAACCAGATGGTGGCCTATGCTCCTTGACTCCTCCAAACTCACACTGCTTGTCTTTATTCCCACTGCACCCTTTGCTCAGAGGCTGCTTTGGTAATGGCTCTAGCCAGGAAAGAATTTGATCGGCCACTGGGTTCTTAAATCTAACGACTTGTCAGGTTTGTTAAACTCTCTCACTTGAGAAAGTAGCCCTCTCTTATCAATGGGCTCCATGCTGACAGCTCATGTGGTCCCCAGAAGCCCATGAGACACACCTCATTCACCTTTCTCTCCAGCTGTGTCTGAATTTCTGAACAGGCTCTTTAACAATGATGTGAAATGTGGGATTTTGTTCACTGACAGGGCCACTAGAGGAAATGATTTTAGGGCACAGAGCCTTTCCTAGTACCCCTCAGACTAGCCCAGAGGTCCCTGTCTTCAGTACTAAGTGATGAGTGGGGAATACAGTAAAAAAATGCCTTCATGGCCTCAAGAGACTCTTTACTAACACTATATCCATTTCACCTGGCTCCATGAACTTATCTCCATCTCTATCCCATGAAGTATGAAAGAGATCTCTTTGTTTTATAGCACAATTGGAGCCAATGTCAATATTTTTCAAGTTGAACTTAAAGAGTGGCAGGCTAATGAAAGAAAAGCAAATACAGAGGAGCTGACAGATGTTCTAAACGCAGCCTTCCTTTGGTTATGTAACTAAAACAGAGCCGCCACCAATTTGACAGCCTGCAGGGACCCGGCTCCAAGTCTTCCACCTCAAGCACAGGTTAGGGTGAAAGCAGCAGGCCCAGCTGCTCAGATGTCTAGGTCCACACTGATTAGGGTGGACACCACGCCAAGTCTAATAGGATCTTCCAGCCCTTTTAGACACTGCTCCTAGCATTTTCTCTGATTAGCAGTCCCCCAGGGCATTTCCTGAATCTCTAAGCTCCACTGAACTTCCTGTAGCCCCCACAGTCACACTAATCCTGGCCCTTGGGAGAGAAGGATAATATTTTTTTTAACTTTTAACTTTTATTTTTATCTTGAGAGAGAGCACGCACAAGCAGGGGAGAGAGGCTGACAGAGAAGGGGGAAGAGAGAAAACCTTAAGCAGGCTCAGGGGCTCAATCCCATGATTCCAGGATCACGACCTGAGCTGAAATCAAGAGTTGGACACTCAACCCCCTGAGCCACCCAGGTGCCCTGAGAAAGACATTTCATATCCTTGCACCTCTGCAAATCTTCCTCCCCTGAATGTCTCACATCAGTTTCAGTACCTCACTTGTGTGCCTTGCTCCAGACTGGTTTCTCAGTGCTCCCCTGGATGTGCTTAGGTTCTTTCCTAGAGTAGAATGCGTCTTCTCTGCTCTTGTCTCCCACATCTAGGTCTCACATATCATGTGCCTTCTCTCCCAATAGCCTATCTGCGTAACGAAGATTCCTTATTTCCTCCCTATTTCAAAGTCCTTTGTGGTGAACACTCCTATTCCCTACTTCTTAACTAAGCTGGGATTTTGTTCAGGTATCCTCATCAGGCAGTCTGTGTTTAAGTCAGTGATTCCCAATTGGAGGTAGAGTTGGGGGGGATCATTTTGCCCCCAAGAGGACGTTTGGGAATGTCTAGGGACATTTTTCATTGTCACAGGGAGGAAGGGTACTACTGTTTCTAGTAAGTTTAGGTGAAGAATGCAGTTAGACATCCTACAATGTACAGGGCAGCCCCCACTAACAAAATAATGATCTGGTCTGTAATGTCAGTAACACTGAGTTTGAGAAACACCAGTCTTAGAGGAAGATGATCTCATCCTAGTTCTGTAAGGAGGCTTGATTGATCTGTAGGTAAATCTGTTCCTTTGCAGCAACTGGTTTAACAATAAGCAATTGGTCTTCTCCATGCCAGTGAAACATGAGCAGCTACTGGGTGCTTCTGAAAGAGTCCTTCCCTTTGGACATTGCCAGGTGAGGGTGTCAACATGATTCATCTCACCACTGGTACTGGAAGGAAAGGAGAGTCAAGGGAATGGCAGGGAAAAGGACCAGGGCCACCAGATTCAGTCAGTCCTGAAGTGCACCCTTCTGTTCAACTTGCAGGAAGAGGAGCATCTATATTGTTTAAGCATGGTTTGAGATATAATTTGTTGTTATTCACAGCTACGTGATGCATCTTTACTCTTACCCTCTTTCCTCCCTCTCTCCCTCCTTTCTGTCTTTTTTTCCTTTCCTTTTTTCTTTTCTTTACTTCCCTTCCCTCTCCTTTTCCTCTTTCTCCCTTCCTCCCTCGCTCTCTCCCTTCCTCCATTCCCCCTCCCTTTCTTCCTTCCTCCCCCTTTTCTTCCTTCCTCCTTTCCTTCTTTCTTTCTTTCCTTCTTTCTTTCTTTCTTTCTTTCTTTCTTTCTTTCTTTCTTTCTTTCTTTCCTTTCTTTCTTTTCTTTCTTCCTTTCTTTCTTTCTTTCTTTCTTTCTTTCTTTCTTTCTTTCTTTCTTTCTTTCTTTCTTTCTTTCTTCCTTTCTTTCTTGTCACTCATTCACTTCTGTTTGCCATCTGAAGGGTCCTTGTAGCCCATTAGCTAACTTTCAGAGCTTTCTTGATCTTGGATAATGATCTGAGCTGAAGTCTTAGCTCTGCCTACCTACACTTCACTGTTCAAGAAACTCTTTTGAACATAGAAATTCTTTTAATTATCAACACAATAATAAAATGACTTCATCGATACAATAAACATAACAGACTATCCTTTCACAGAGCACCAATGGGATTGGACTAATTAGGTTTTCTAAGTTCAACTGGGACCTAAAATAAGGGCAAAACTTGGAGAGCACTAGAAGAAAAAGGATGAGATCCAGAGAGAAGACAAATTCATTTAAACATTTTATGAATAAAAGAGAAAGTAGTACTTAGTATTTTAAAGACCCTAGAGTAGGGATCCTTTGATAGTCTTTCATATTGCTAGTCAAATATCATCAAAACCAAGTGCTTGGGTGGCTGGAAAGATAAACGTGCTGACATTGAGGAAGATGAAAGTCAAAGGAAAGAAGAAGCCGAGTGAGAAATGTTCCTGATGGGGGGTGGTGTTAGGGGATCAATTTGTGTCTTTCTAAGATTCTGTGGGCTCAGTTAAGTACAGAAAACACAAAACTAAACATCTGCTGCATGTGACTTAAAAATCAAGTCCAATTTCATCGTTCTTTTTCTAAATCTTCACTCTGTGCCAAATAACTTATGAACACTGAGTAACTCAAGCTGACTTAGACTTTTAAAAAATGACGATATTTACAGAAGGTGTAAACCTCTGGGGATATAAGGCACAGCTTGGTCACTATATTGTATATTTGGGAGTTCCTAAGAGAGTAGATTGTTCTTAATGTTTATTTTTGAGAGACACACAGAGAGACAGACAGAGCATGAGTAGGGAGGGGCAGAGAGAGAGAGGGAGACACAGAATCAGAAGTAGGCTCCAGGCTCTGAGCTGTCAGCACAGAGTCCGATGTGCGGCTTGAACCCAAAAACCACAAGATCATGACCTGAGCCCAAGTCAGGCGCTTAACCTACTGAGCCGCCCACATGCTGCCCCAACCAAGAGAGTAAATCTTAAAAGTTCTCATCACAAGAAAAAATGTATAGCTATGTGTGGTGATAGATGTTAACTAGACTTAATTGTGGTAATCATTTTGCAATATATAAATACTGCATCACTGTGTTGTATAGTCAAAACTTATACAATGTTACATGGCAATTATTTCTTGATTAAAAAAATAAGGACATTTAATTAAAAAATTTTTTTTTATAGAAAGATCAGTTAATTGA
The DNA here is from genome assembly GCF_006229205.1 of Suricata suricatta. Classification (NCBI taxonomy): domain Eukaryota; kingdom Metazoa; phylum Chordata; class Mammalia; order Carnivora; family Herpestidae; genus Suricata; species Suricata suricatta. Next base: position 59,985,051 of record NC_043704.1, on the reverse strand, counting down.
GTTTCTTGGTCCAAATTATCAGAGTGGAGGAAAGGGCATATCACAATGGTCAAATAATCAATTATTCTGGATTTCCCAAAGTTACTACACTTGTTAGTCTCAAATATTTCAGCTTTTTAGCGCCTCTATTTCAATTGGGAAAAGTGACCTCTGTATTAGAGTTGAGACAATAAATTATTATTGTTCACAAGTTGGTTTTGGGATGAAATAGGTGTGAACAATTTATATGCTATAAAAGATTAAACTTTTCAAGAAGATGCATGGCTGATAAGTGAGCTATGGAAGGTTCTTAGTATGAGCCCCATATCTCACTACTTGTCAACTCTGAAAACTGGTTCTCACTAGCTCTGCTTTCTCTAGAAAGCCTGCCTATTAGATTAATTTGTGGGATAGGAACCAAGGAGGGTTTGGAAATTATGAAAGGCAGAGAGACGAAAGAAGTACCAAACGGAATGTTGCCACACACTCTTATCATCGGAATGGACTTTTCTTACCGTCACTGGAACCAAAGCTTCCATCAATGGATTTCCTTTGAAATCTGTAAACAAGCACATACACACGCTCCTAAGACCGTGAAAACTCCTTACATTTTACACTTGTTCCCTCTAGACTTTGTTGCAGATTTGTCTGCTAGGATCTCTTAAAAACGAGCCTTCTGTGGAGAAATTGGAACTCGTATCAGAGTTCTGGCAGGACTGTGACATGGCACAGCCACTTTGAAAAACTCGAAACGTAAACATAGACTTACCATCTGATCCAGAAATTCCACTCCTAGGCATGTACATACATACATAAATTCATTCATTTATTTATTTTCGGATAACTCACACATCATAAAATTCATCCGCTAATGTGCACATTTCAGTGCATTTTAATATGTTCACAAAACTGTGCAACCAGAACATTTTCATCACCCCCCTGCACAGAGATTTAAAACCCATTAGCAGGCACTCTTCTTCCCCACGCCTACACTTTCCAACAACCACGAAACTACTTTCTGTGTCTGTAAATTTGCCTATTCAGGGAATTTCATATAAATGGACTCATACTATATGTGTTCTTTTGTGACTGGCTTCTGGTTCATCTATGTGGTAGCATGAATCCATACTTTGATCTTTTATGAATAAATAATATTCCTTTGTTTTATTTATTATGTACTAAAAATTTTTTAAAGTCTATTTGAGAGAGCGAGAGAGAGAGAGAGAGAGAGAGAGAGAGAGAGAGAGACAGAGAATGTGAGCAGGGGTGGGGCAGAGAGAGAGGGAGACACAGAATCTGAAACAGGCTCCAGGCTCTGAGCTGTCAGCCTGGAGCCCAACGTGGGGCCGGAGCCCACAAACCATGAGATCCTGACCTGAGTCAAAGTTGGTTGCTTAACTGAGTGAGCCACCCACGCACCCCTAAATAATATTCCTTTGTATGAATACACCATTTAAGTTTATTTGTTTACATTTGGTAGACATTTGATTATTTCTACTTTTTGGCTATCATAAATGCTATGAACATTTATGTACAAGTTTTTCTGGGTATATATGTATTAAATTCTCTTGGGTATGCACCTAGGTACAGAAGTGCTAAGTATGAGGTAACTCTGTGTGTGTGTGTGTGTGTGTGTGTGTGTGTGTGTGTGTGTGCTTTCCAAACTTTTCCACAGCAGCTTTATAGCAGGAACTATTTTATGTTCCTACTAGCAATGTATGGGGTTTCAATTTCTCCACATCATTGCCAACTCTTGTTGTTTTCCATTAAAAAAATATTATAGCTAGCCTAGTGGATAAGAAGTGATATCTCATTGTTTTCTTGATTTCTATTTCCCTGATAGCTAATGATATTGAACATCTTTTCAGATGGTAATTGGCCACTTGTATTTTTTTTTAATGTTTATTTATTTTTGAGAGAGAGAGACAGAGACAGAGTGTGAGCAGGGGAGGGGCAGAGAGAGACACACACACAGAATCCAAAGCATGCCCCAGGCTCTGGAGCTGACAGCACAGAGCCCTATGTAGAGCATGGACCCACCAGCAGTGAGATCATGACCTGACCCCAAGTCGAATGCTCAATCGATTAAGCCACCCAGGCACCCTAGGGCCTTTGCTCTTGTTCTCTGCCTGGGCTATCCTCTCCCCAGATCCTCACATGGTTAGCTCCTTCTTACTATTAAAGTCTTGATTCAGGGCACCTGGGTGGCTCAGTCAGTTGACTATCCACTTCGGCTCAGGTCATGATCTCACAGTTGGTGGGTTCGAGCCCTTGTGTCGGGCTCTGTGCTGACAGCTGGCTCAGAGCCTGGAGCCTGTCTTTGGATTCTGTGTCTCCCTCTCTCTCTCTGACCCTCCCCTGCTCATGCTGTCTCTCTCTTTCTCTCAAAAATAAATAAAACATTACATAAAAAAATTTTAAAGTCTTGCTTCTGAGATATCTTCCTTGCTGAACAAATCAAATCTAAAGTAAATTCCTCAATCCAACCATTCCCTCCCAGGCTACAGTATTTTATTCCCTCCTGCCACTAGCTGAAATTATTTGCTTTATTGATTGCTTGCTCACTTATATGTTTCCCCTCTGTACAATGTAAACTCTATTATAGCAGGGATCTGGACTATCTTGTTCACCACTGTACCTCTGAATGCTAGGACAGAGCCTGGCACATAGAAAATGATAACTAAATATTTGTTGACCGAGCAAGGCAGATCATTAAGAAGAGCAGCTACAATTTGGCTTGACTATTCTAGCTGGCAAATGAAGCTCTGGTGAAGTCCCTTTTTGTAAAAATTAAGTTTTTAATTTAATTCCAGTACAGTTAGCATACAGTGTCATATTAGTTTCAGGTGTACAATATAGTGATTCAACAGTTCTGTACATTGGTCAGTGCTCATCCCAATAAGTGTACTCTTAATTCCCTTCAGCTTTTTGACCCATCTCCTTAACTGCCTCCCCTCTGGTAACCATCATTTTGTTTTCTAAAGTTAAGAGTCTGTTTCTTGGTTTGTCTCTCTTTCTTCCTCACACCCTGCCTTTTGCTTGTTTGTTTTGTTTCTTAAATTCCACGTCTTTCTCTGACTGACATATTTCACTTAGCATTATACTCTCTAGCTCCATCCATGTTGTTGCAAGTGGCAAAATTTCGTTTCTTTTTATGGCTGAATAATATTCCAGTGTGTATACACACATCTTCTTTATCCATTCCTTAGTGGATGGACACTGGGGCTGCTTCCATGATTTGGCTATTGTAAATAGTGCTGCAATAAACATAGGGGTATATGTGTCCCCTTCTTTAGTTTTCATTTAAGTTCTGGTTAGTTAACACACAGTGTAATCTTAGTTTCAGGCATACAGTACAGCGATTCAACACTTCCATTCATCACCCTGTGCTCATCACGACAAGTGCACTCCTAATTCCCATCACCTACTTAACCCCCCACCCCCCCACCTCCCTTCTGGTAACCATCAGTTTGTTCTCTATAGTTAAGAGTCTGTTTATTGCTTTGTCTCTCTCTCTCTTTTCCCCCTTTGCTTATTTGTTTTGTTTCTTAAATTCCACGCATGAGTGAAATCATATGGTATTTGACTTCAGGAGTAGAACCCAGTGATTCATCTCTTACATACGATACCCAGTGCTCATCCAAAAAGTGCCCTCCATAATGGCAGTCACACATTTAACCCAGCCAACCACCCCCATCAACTCTCAGTTTGTGTGCTGTATTTGAGAGTCTTTTATGGTTTGCTCCCTCTCTGTTTTTATCTTATTTTTCCTTCCCTTCCCCTATGTTCATCTGTTAAGTTTCTCAAATTCCACATATGAGTGAAATCATATGATATTGGTCTTTCTCTGACTTATTTCGCTTAGCATAATACCCTCTAGTTCCATCCATGTTGTTGCAAATGGCAAGATCTCATTCTTTTTCATTGCTGAATAGTATTCCATTGGGTGTATGTATGTATGTATGTATGCACGCACACACACACACACACACATATATACATATATATATATATACCACATCTTCTTAAACCATTCATTCATTGATTGATGGACATTTGGGCTCTTTCCATAATTTGACTATTTTTAATAGTGCTGCTATAAAATATTGGGGTGCATGTATCCCTTTGAATCAACTTTTTTTTAATCCTTTGGATAAATTCCTAGTAGTGTAATTGCTGGGTCATAGGGTAGTTCTATTTGTTATTTTTTGAGGAACTTTGCACCATTTTCCAGAGCAGCTGCACCAGTTTGCATTCCCACCAGTTTGCAGTGTAAGAGGGTTGCCCTTTCTCCACATCCTCGAAATATATACTGTTTCCTGAGTTATTAATTTTAGTCATTCTGACTGGTGTGAGGTGGTATCTCATTGTGGTTTTGATTTGTATTTCCCTGATGATGAGTGATGTTGAACATCTTTTCATGTGTCTGTTAGCCATCCGGATGTCTTTGGAAAGTGTCCATTCATATCTTCTGCCTATTTATTCACTGGATTATTTGTTTTTCAGGTGTGGAGTTTAGTGAGTTCCTTATAGATTTTGGATACTAATCCTTTATCTGATATGTCATTTGCAAACATCTTCTCCCATTCCTTCTGTTGCCTTTCAGTTTTGTTGATTGTTTCCTTTGTAGTTCGGAAGTTTTTTTTTATCTTGATGAGGTCCCAATAGTTCAGTTTTGCTTTTAATTCCATTGCCTCTAAGATACATCTAGTAAGAAGTTGCAATAGCTGAGGTCAAAGAGGTTGCTGCCTGTTTTCTCCTGTAGGATTTTAATGGTTTCCTGTCTCACATTTAGGCATTTCATCCATTTTGAGTTTATTTTTGTGTACGGTGTAAGAAAGTGGTCGAGCTTCATTCTTCTGCATGTTGCTGTCCAGTTCTCCCAGCACCATTTGCATAAAAGACTGTCTTTTTCCATTGGATACTCTTTCCTGCTTTGTCAAAGATTAGTTGGCCATATATTTGTGGATCCATTTCTGGATTCTTTATTCTATTCCATTGGTCTATTTGTCTGTTTTTGTGTCAATACCACACAGTGTTGATTATTACAGCTTTGCAGTACAGGCTAAAATCTGGGATTGTGATGCCTCCAGCTTTGGTTTTCCTTTTCAACATTACTTTGGCTCTTCAGGGTATTTTGTGGTTCCATATAAATTTTAGGGTTGTTTATTCTAGCTCTGTGAAGAATGCCGGTGCTATTTTAATAGGGATTGCATTGAATGTGTAGATTGCTTTGGGTAGTATTGACATTTTAACAATATTTGTTCTTCCAATCCATGAGCATGGAATGTTTTTCCATTTCTTTGTGTAGTCTTCAAATTCTTTTATAAGCTTCTATAGTTTTAAGCATCAAGGTCTTTTACCTCTTTGACTAGATTTATTCCTAGGCATTTTATGGTTTTTGGTGCAATTGCAAATGGGATTAGGTCCTTGATATCTCTTCCTGTTGCTTCAATATTGGTGTATAGAAACGCAACTGATTTCTGTACATTGCTTTTATATCCTGCAACTTTGCTAAACTCGTGTATCAGCTCTAGAAGTTTTTTGGTGGAGTCTTTTGGGGTTCTATGTACAGCATCATGTCATCTGCAAAGAGTGAAAGTTTGACTTCTTCTTTGCCAATTTGGATTCTTTTTATTTAGTTTTGTTGTCTGATTGCTGAGGCTAGGACTTCCAACATTATGTTGAACAACAGTGGTGACAGTGGACATCCTCATTGTGTTCTTGATCTCAGAGGGAGAGCTTGCAGAATGATATTAGCTGTGTTTCATTCATATATGGCTGTTATGATGTTAAGGTATGTTCCTTATATCCTGACTTCCTTGAGGGTTTTTATTAAGAAAGGATCTATTGACAGAATCATGTTGTTCTCATCCTTTCTTCTATTGATGTGGTTTATTGCTGTGATTGATTTGCAAATATTGAACTAGCCCTGTAGCCCAGGAATGAATCCTACTTGATCATGGTGAGTAATTTTTTTTAATATACTGTTGAATTCGATTTGCTAATATCTTGTTGAGAATTTTTGCAGCCAGTTTCATCAGGGATATTGTCCTATAATTCTCTTATTTTAGCTTAATACTCTTTAATTAGTGCTTTTGTCCCTTTTGGGTAAATACCTAGTAGTGCAATGGCTGGGTTGTAGAGTAGTTCTATTTTTAACTTTTTGGGGAACTTCTCTTGTTTTTCACAGTGGCTGGACTAGATGGCATGCCCACCAACAGTGCTTGAGGGTCCCTTTTTCTCCACACCCTCACCAACACCTATTGAAATCCCATTTTAAAACAATCCTAGTGATATTAAGTGGCCAGCAATTATATCTCATAAAAGGTGATATGTTTGGGGGCAGCTAGGTGGCTCGGTTGAGTTCCGACTCTGGCTCAGGTTATGATCTCGTGGTTTGTGAGTTCAAACTCCACATCGGGCTCACTTCTGTCAGGGAAGAGCCCGCTTCAGATCCTCTGTCTTCCTCTCTCTCTGCCCCTCCCCCACATGCGCTCTCTCAAAAATAAATAAAACACTGAAAGAAAAGATGATGTATTTGTACTAACAGGCTTTACCCACATTTGCTCTAGGTTTTAGAGCTGATAAGATTCTTCAGTAGAGGGGTTAAATGATTTAGAAAGCTAGGCTGAGCAGGCTGTATCCAGTGAGCAAAGGAGAAAGTAATAAATGAGAACTATGCTAGATTGATTGCAAAATGGCTGCACCTCATCTTGTATTCAGCCCCTTAAATCAAAAGGTGGAGTCTGTGTCTTCACCTCTTGAATCTTGTCGGGCCTCACACTTGTTTGCACTAATAGAAAGGAGAAGGGATATCATGCCACTTCTGAACCTACACCTTAAAGAGGCCTTAAAGTCTTCTACTATCTCTCTTGGAGATACAACAAACAAGAGCTAGCCTTCTGGAGTTTGAGAGACCATGTGCAGCTGAGGCTGGTCTAGAAGAGCCAGCATCTACCGGATGCCAGGTGATTGCACTCTACAGCCATACACAGCAGAGATCTCTGAGCCCGGTCTGCATTAGCAATGTTGTCCTGCTAACCTAGAGATTTGTAAGTAAACAGAACTATTTATTGCTGTATGCCATTGGAGCTTTTATGGTTGATTTTTATGCAGCATTATTGCGGCCAAAGATAACTAATGCAAGAATCAAGGGAGGGATGAGTATGCAGGGTTTGAACTCAATGTCTGGTAGGGTTGTTGAGAGAAATGAGTAAGAGAACGTGTGTCCGGTGTTTGGCCCAGGGCCTGCACATTTATTGTAGTGACAATGGGAGGAGATGGTGTTTAGGTTCAAGCCAGTATAGTACTTTGGATTCTTAGCTTCCTGAGAGCAGGGGCCATGTCTCTTATCCATATTTTCATCCTAAGTTCATAGCATGTACAAATCGCATATGTATTAATAGCAAATAAAGTACAGAGAACTTATCGAGCAAATGGCGTTATGCTCCAGGACTAGTTTCATTTGGTTTTGTAGAAAACTTTGTTATTTCTGCTTAGTTCAATGAGAAAGAGTTCTGTTAGCATTTTCCCTCAGTCTATTATTTGATTTAGAATGCCAAACAGCTCTTACGTCTCCAGATTTCAATTTTCACTTTCTCTATATCTGGAAAAAAAATCCATGTTTGTGTGGTTGACTATAGCAAGAGAATCTGGCATCCAGAGGTTTCCACAGAGCCTTACTCCACAGCTTTCAAACCTGTGCTTCCTGCTGTAGCTGCATGCTCACGTCAGCAAGATTGAGACCCAGCTCTATATATTTTTGTCTGTATGTTGATTATGCATGCTAGCCAGCTCACTAAAGAGGTGAAATCCTATTTTCTAAAATCTAAAACATCAGGAGTAGAGACAGTCTTCCTAAGAGAGGCAGAAGAGATGAACTTTCCTTTCCCATGATCTTGGAGTTCATCTGAGTCAAAATTGACAGCTTTTTGGATCCTTTTCCATTCGAATCCATGCAGGGGTACCAGGCTTTTGGTCTGGCCTCCTTGATCAGGACTGCCCTCCCTCGCATGCCCTTACCACTCCAGGCCTGTGTTGACCTGCTTCAGAGGTAAGGCTCTGCAGCAATGTTGCCTGGAAATCCAGGAAAATCCCAGCTCCCTCATTGACTGGCTGTGAATTTTTGGTCAAACTGCTTCACCTCTATGTGCCTCAATTTCCTTACCTGCCAAATGGTGATAATACTCGTACTTGTGTAGGCCATTAATTGAGATAATCTGCTCAGAGGGCTCAGCACAGTGCCTATTAAATGTCAGTGATTATGATCTAATAAATTAAGTGGGCTCATCATCTGTTAATGTATATACTTTCAAAATCTATTTGCCTATGAACTGGGGTTTTTGTTTTTAACTTCTTATTAGAAAATAACTTCCAATTTACAGAAAGTTGTAAGAATAAGAATAAAATATAAAACACTTATATACCCTTTATCTAGATTCACTTGGTAACATTACCCCATTTGCTTTATCATTCTGTCTGTGTATAATATATGTATGTATATATGTATGTTATATATATATATATGTTAAATGTATAATTTTTGGGGACCATTTGAAAGTAAGTTGCATATGTCATGAACTTTTATTCTTAAGTTTTTCCATTTTAAAAAGTAAGCTCTATGTCCAATATGGGTCTCGACTCACAACCCCCAGATCAAGAGTCACATGCTCTACTGACTGAGCAAGCCAGACATCCTAAATATTTCCAAAAAATAAAGATATTCTCACACCTAGCCACAGTATAGTTGTCAAATTCAGCAAATCTGACACCGATAAGATGCTCTCCTCTAATCTGTCTGTATTACAATTTTGTCAATAGACCCAATAATGTCCTTTGTAATATATTCTCCTACTAAAAATCCATTCTGAAACCAGGTGCTTTCATTAGTTGCCCATATGTCTTTAGTCTCCTTCAATCTGGATCATTTCCAAAGCCTTCCTTTGTCCTTGAAGACACATTTTAATAGGATGCTTGTCATTTAGGTCAGTTCAAGTTTTCCTCATGATTGTATCCAAAATATGCATTTCTGGCTGGAATACTGCATGAGTGGTGCTGTGTCCTCAGACTGTCACATGTGGAGGCACACAATGTCTTATCTTCCCCTCGCTCACATTAATTTTGATCACCCAGTCAATCCTTGTTTGAGTTCTTTCCAATGAACAGTTACTATGTTTCCCAACTAAGCAATTCCTGGGGATATACTTCATGGCCATGCACATATATTGATTCTCATCATATTTTCCTCTTAGTTCTAGTATCCACTGATCATTCTCTTTTTAAATTTTTTTTATGTTTTTAACTTATTTTTGAGAGAAAGAGAGACAGTGCGAGCAGGGGAGGGTCAGAGAGAGAGGGAGACACAGAATCAGAAGCAGCCTTCAGGCTCTGAGCTAGCCGTCAGCACAGAGCCCGGTGCGGGGCTTGAACCCATGAATGCATGAACTGTGAGATCATGACCTGAGCCGAAGCCGGCGCTTAACCGACTGGGCCACCCAGGAACCCCTGACCATTCTTAACCTTATCTATGCAAGATGATGATTTTCCAATTCCAGCACTCCCTCCATTTTTTCCAGTCAGCTTTTGGCATTCTTAAGAGTCCCCCTTATATGGTCAGCATTTGTTAATGGCTCCCGTCCCCAGTGTGTACCTGTTTTAGTGACTTTGGATTTGTATCTGGAGATATTTAGGTCCTTGCTTCTCTCCTTCCTTCTTTTCTTCCTACCTTCCTTCCTTCCTTCCTTCACCAATATGGATTCATGAATTTCTACTTTTCTCGATGGTTTATAATTCATTATTCTCCTTAAGCATTTTGATGCTCAAATTGTTCTAGAATGATCAATGGTAGTCCTGGGGTTTTAAAATCCAGTTTCTCAACTGAAAAGCTTTGTAAAAGTCACAGAAGAGAATTGTTTTTTTCTGCTGATGCTGTTAACTTGCCCAGTAGTCTGAAAACTCTGTGCTGGGTTTGTTTTCCTCACAGTTCAAGAGGGGAAAGAACATTGTTTATTGCAGGCCCTCTGCCATTCTTTTGTAGTTGCTTCGCAGAGACCACAACAAAGTACAGAATTCTCAGTGTTCAGGCCTGCATAGAGATGCCAGGGGAAACTGGAGCTCTTCTTATTAGGGGCTCCGATCTCTTGGGAAGGGAAATTGTCTTAGTCAAATTACAATATAATCATTTCCTTCTTTTTCCTCAAGGGACATTTTACTCAAAACTTGATGTGGTAATTCAATGTCAAAGCACATCACTCCTGCTGTTTACTATACCTCAAGATTTATTTTAGACATTAATTTTACTTGTTGATGGGATATTTGAAGCTGCTCCTAAATCTCTATATTAGGAAGAACTCATTTCCTACATTCCATAGGATTTACAATATTTCCTGCTCCAAAAAATACGCAAGGTGTCTTTCTGTTGAGGTCTTATTAACTCTGAAAATAACTAATACTCTAAACAGCACTCACTCTGTGCAGTGACGTAAGCACGGCAGCTATACAATTCTATGAGATAAATTATTATCTGATTTTGAGGAGGAGGAAACTGAAGCACAGAGAGGTTAAGTAACTACCCCAAGGTCACACAGTTAGTGGTTGAGGTAGAGCTGAATTTGGTTAATATGACTCCAAAGCCTAATGCTCTAATCACCATGCAGAGACAGGCAGAGGGGTTAACATTTCTTGATCCTCTTTACCTACCTGATATAATGAACAAACGCAACAAGCAGGCATCCCAAGTAGAAGGAGAAGAAGATGAGGAAGCTGAGAAGGATGGATTTCACATAAACAGTTTCTGAGGGAAGAGAAACAACTGATCAGAGTGTCCTCAGGAAAAACGAGAACCATGTTTGGGACAGGCTTCAAGGGCTCATCTCCATCACCTCTACTCTTAAGTCCTAATGTATTTCCATTCAAAGCAGCAAAGCTACTGGAGGTCATCCAGACATTCTCCACAAATGGCTACCTTTCACAGTGATGACTTCCCAATGGAAGCCAGGAAGGGACTTCCTGTATACAACTTCACTGAGTTCCCTTTCTTTCTAGAAGAGATTTAACAACATGCTTTGATTCTCTCTTCTAATCTAAAGTAAATATTAGTTTTCTTATGATGTTTCTCTGGAAGGCTGACATTAGGGTTGAAGTATATGACTGACTTCCTGACATAGAAATATTTTGATGGACTCCTAGAGCCAATACTGACCTTTAATGGAAGGAACAATGGTCACTTTAAGGTTCTTTGCTCGTTGTAGATTCCAAGTTTGGTTCTCTTTTTCTGGTAAAAAAAAAAAAAAAGAACAAGGCAAAATAGATTAGATACTTAGTTCTTCAGCCTCTCCTCTGAACAGTGGTTCAAAAACTGTCCACAGTTAGCTCCGGTTGCTGAATTTTCTTTTAGCAAGAACTAGAGGAAAACCTCACTCCCGAGGCTGCAAACCATCCAATACCCATTTTTGCTAAACTTTCAGTTTGGCCTTTGCCTGGTCGCATTTTGTTAGTATTGAAGAAATGAGGCTGTAGCCTCCCTTCTTGAGTAAAGAAAGCTGGACTCACCTCTGGATATCCGTGTGGCTCAATATGCCACAGACATCTGAAGAAAACGCCACAAAAATAGAAAGCTGTTTTGTCTTTTGGTTTGCATTATTCTAGCCAGTGAAAATTGGGAGGTTCTTTTGTTCCATAGTAATAAAATGACTTGTAATTTACCAAAGAACATTGGACACTGGCAAAACTCTAGAGTTAGATAATCAAGAGATTAAAGAATACATGAAGAACACATTTTACCTAAGTGGCAAGAGAACCACATTATATTGAACAGTAAATACCCTCTCTGTTGATCACATGTGGCTCATCAGCTGCTGCTGGGGGTCCGTGTTTTCGGTCAACAGGCTCTTGCATTTGCATAGTAGTGACTGGGTAGTTACCCAGAAACATTTGTACTATGCCTAAGAGTAGTACACACACTCCCTATCATTGGGATAAATTGTCCTGTTTTGTTTTCTTACCATCTTGCAAGGTATAATTTTGGCAACTGAAATTGAGAATTCTGAATTTTCCTTGTATGTCCCTGTGGAAAGGAGGACTACTCATTAACACAAGGGGCTCCATTTTTGCCAGCTACCAAACCAGTCTTAGAATATGGACCCTGATATGCTACATAAAATCATTCTTTCACAACAGTAAATATTTATTGAGTAAAAGGCCAAATGAGTGAATACACCTTGCATGGTCTGACGGAGACCAAGTCTTTGAAAAGATGTAGTACACTAAATGACATTTTGTAGTATCAATGCCACTTTGAGATTTATCATTTTCTTCCCTACTTTTTTCCCCCCAAAGATCTCTCAGACTGCTTTGCAAGTTACTGCTGATGAGCCTCGGTGAGAGATAGAGATGGTAGTAGGGGCCACGGGGAGCTTTTGGCTTCCCTTCTCTTCCATTTCATTAGGTTTTTTTACATAGCAAACATTCCTCACTATCTCTTACCCTGGATAAAGAAAGATCCTCCACAGGCATAATCTTCAGGCTTTATCACAAATACCACGAAGAACTGCTCTCCTGGAAAATCCTTCTTCTGCATTAAGACATAACAACTTATGATAGCAAGAAAGGATAGCAGGAGGGAAGAAAGTCCATGGCAGACTTCAACCCTTTGAACTAGATGAAAGAGAAGAAAAGTAAAGTTCACTCCTGCCCCTGGTTTCTTAGAAAGAACTTTGAGATACCTATGATCCAGATTTTATCCACAATAAAATAATTATTAAATCCAAAAAATTAAAAAGATACACTATTCTATTTTCAACCTATCTTGTGCCCACGTAGGTGCTTAGAACTGTAAGAGGCCCTATGTAAAAAAAAAATGTCAACAGCCTATGTTTAATAATAGTACTTATATATTATGTTTTAAAAATTAGCAGACTCCATTTTTAGTGTGTTTTAGGTTCACTATGATCAGTTCTTATTATTTGAAAATCCAATGACACATGACTTTCCTAAAAGTCACACAGTCACAGTTAAATAATTTAGGTTAGGGATGCAAAGATTTAAGTGAGGAGACCTGCAATAGAGTTCTGGCTTTGACTTTCTCTAAATGTGCTTCTCTGTGTCCCAGTCTCATTCATGAGTGAACAAAAGCTGAAATGTGGGATTATCAAAACTGAGGCGTTAGTAGATTAAAGCCTAATAGAAGTTTTTACATTTGATAGCTAAGTCATAATTAACCTCTCCTCATTTTTTGTTCTTTTTTTTTTTTAATGTTTACTTATTTATTTTGAGAGAGCTAGAGTATGAGCAAAGGAGGACCAGAGAGGGAGGGAGGGAGCAAATCCTAAGCAGGCTCCGCACTGACAGTGTGTAGCCTAAGGTGGAGCTTGATCCCACAAACTGAGAGATCATGACCACAGCCAACACCCAAAGTCGGAAGCTTAATCGACAAAGGCCCATTCTTTGTCCTTCAGTAAACAGTATCACCTTACCTTGGAGAACTGATGAAGTTTTAGGTACCTTAAGTAAATACCACCTTAAAGGCAGAATCAGAATCTCTTTGAAAAATCATTTTTCTATAAAATTGCCATCGAAATAATAATTTAATTACAAATGACAAGAGAGAAAACAGCTATGTACATGAGGTCCATATTCCTTTGAACCTATCCATTCTGTCCAGAGCTGAAGTCCTTTTTTGGATACTGTTACAGGTACACAGAGTATTAGAATATGTGTAGTTGCTTTATATGGATCAGATAAACTTTATACTAAGATGCCAATGCATTTATCCTCTGATAAGGCATCTTACCTTAACTCTCTGAGCAATCTGTCAGATATATGTCCCACTGCACTATGGGCTCCCAAGACTCCCTGAGGGGAAAGGGGCGCCTGGCAGAACAGTACTGTCCACCATGACCTGGTCTTTGATTTCAGGAGGAGGAATCTTTGTTAAAGCCAATAATAAGGGAAAGAGATCCAAGGCACACAGTGTATGACAGTATCTTTTGAATGCTTATCCAAACAGGTGACCTAACTATAAACTGCATTATTGTTAACAATAGTGGCCACCAAAGTGATATCTCACCTGTAGGGTGATGGCAGCTTTCTTCGTCATGGACTGATAGACACCATTGAACTCCACATTGTGGTCAAGGTCATATACTGGGCACTGTCACATGCATGAGGGGTAAAAAGGAAAGCATCACTAAAGCCGTATTACAAACAACACACATTCCACCCCGAAAATCACAGAACAAGGGGTTCCTTACTAAGCCAGAAAGCATGACAAGTTTTCTCCGAAGAAAGTCATGAAACAGTCCTCCTAAAACTTGGTGTCTTGCTGTCTAAAGTCCTCTAAAGGCTACTTTATATAAAAGTTAACTGAAATGATGATCTTCCAATCTTCCAATTTTTTCCATTTTTTAAATTAACACATTTGAAACAGAAAGTGCCCATTGCTAGGGTAAGACTTTTATTTATTTATTTATTTATTTTTAAATAGTTTATTGTCAAGTTGGTTTCTATACAACACCCAGTGCTCTTTCCCACAAGTGCCCTCCTCCATCACCACAACCTCTTTTCCCCCCCTCCCCCTTCCCCATCAACTCTCAGTTCATTTTCAGTATTCAATAGTCTCTCAAGTTTTGCATCCCTCTCTCTCTCCTCAACTCTTTCCCTCTTCCCTTCCCCCTGGTCCTCCATTAGGTTTCTCCTATTTTCCTGTTAGACCTATGAGTGCAAACATATGGTATCTGTCCTTCTCTACCTGACTTATTTCGCTTAGCATGACACCCTTGAGGTCCATTCACATTCCTACAAATGGCCAGATTTCATTCTTTCTCATTGCCATGTAGTACTCCATTGTGTATATATACCACATCTTCTTGATCCACTCATCAGGTGATGGACATTTAGGCTTAGGGTAAGACTTCTAAAACATAGAATAAATGATAGATTTCTATATTTCTTGTGCAGCCCATAATTTGGTCTTCCTTATTCTTTGTCATAATCCTCCTTCCCTTCTTTCCTTTGTTTATTTTGGTGAGGAGTCAACTATTCTCTGTCTCCCCACATCAGTGTCTCTAAACAGACAATCCACTTGTGTGCACAAGATACTGTTTTTATTATTCAACAGTTTTGCAGGAGATACATAGTAAGAGGCTAACATAGTCCCTACCCTTCTCTTTCATTTACCCTGTGACAACCTAATGCTGCATATTGAAAGACTGACAAGTTATTAAGACTCACCATGATATTCTGGACTGAAACAACAGAACATGGATAAGCCATTTCAGACCTGACTTTAATAATAACTGAGTCCACATCATCAGGAAATTTGTATAGAAAATACTGAGAATAAGAAAAAAGAAAGATATGATTTATTAATAGTAAGACATGCTTATAGTTATGAACTCAAAACTAGTTTTACATGAATAGGATTGTTTCCTTTCTAACACGAAGTACAAAGTTCAGATGTAAATCTCTGTTCATTCCATCAGCCATCCATCTCATACATATTGAGCAACTGCTCTGTGCTCTGGGCTCTGTGCCAGATTACTAGGGATAGAGCAGTGAACAAAACAAGGTAGCCATTTCAGACAACGTTGTCACTTCATTTGTTAGCATTTCTCTCTGAACTAAACTTGGATGCACTTCATTCCAGTTTCTGCTGAAGAAAATCCCTCCAACCCTTTGAACTAGAGATATTCAAGATGTAACGTGATCTAAGATTTACTTCTGTGGGATCATTTTGAAGTAGGAAGCTCACTTTGAAAAGTAGATAAGCTGGTTCTTCAAGATTCTTAACCACCTTCTTATAGGCAAAAATTGCCACTAGACCGACTGGGCCCCAACAGATTTTTTGGCAAGAATCTGTTTCTTGGCTGACATATAGAAAGATAGTATTTCCATCCAAAGATCGAGCACTACGTCTAGCCCCCTGAAGTATGTTCACAATTTTGAACAGGCTGAGACATCTTTGAAAGTACTTCTCAGATATCATCAGAATCAGGAACCATTTATGATAGAAGTTATACCACTTATCTAGATTAGATTATGAATCCACTCTTTATTAGTCCTGAATTTTAAACATGTTGCTAATAAATGAAGAAAGAGGATTTGTCCAATAATTATAAATGTGATAACTGGTTCAGAAGCTTGACATTAGATACCTGATTAAGATTTTGAGGACACCAACTAAAACAAGTCCAGTATCCTTGGACTCTAATACATCTATAATGTTTTTTTAAGTGTTTATCTGTTTTTGAGAGAGAAAGAAACAGAGAGAGCGTGAGGGAGGAGCAGAGAGGAAGGGCACAGAGGATCTGAAGCAGGCTCTGTGTTGTCAGCACAGAGCCCAAAATGGGGCTCAAACTCATGAACATTGAGATCACAATCTGAACTGAAGTTGGATATTTAGCCAACTGAGCCATCCAGGCACCCCAAATCTATCAGTTTTAGGAGAGGCAAAATATGTTAAAACTTAATTTTGAATTGTAACATCCTCTTTACTAACCTTATTCTGAAAACCAGAGAATAAAAATAGAATGTTTTTCAATAATCAGAAGATTTCTGATAGGGGAAAGAAATAGCCTCAAGATTAGGAGTGTCTTTAGCAGTGCTGTTTGGAAGTCTGTTCATACCTTGTCACAGGTGGCAACAATCCCAAAAACACACTTGATTTTGACCTTTCATTTTGGAGCCTGATTCGATACATATAATATGGAGGTCTTCCAAAGGCAAATGCTCTGGAATTCCCAAGAGGTGCTCTTGATTCTTTTTTTTTTAATGTTTTATTTATTTTTGGGAGAGAGAGAGAGACAGTGTGAGCAGGGAAGGGTCAGAGAGAGAGGGAGACACAGAATCCAAAGCAGACTCCAGGCTTGGAGGTAGCTGTCAGCACAGAGCCTGATGCGGGGCTTGAACCCACGAATGGTGAGATCATGACCTGAACCGAAGTCGGATGCTTAACCCACTGAGCCACCCAGGCGCCCCCTGAGGTGCTCTTGATTCTTAGGGAAGCCAAACTTTGTAACCTAAAAGCATTGCTATGACTACTGTTAGCAATAATGAGTATCACATCTATTCCTTTTTATTATAGGAGTTGGTTTTGTGCAAAAATTAGACATCTAGTGAAGCTTTACCTTTTTGCCAAAATATTATCAAACTTCTTTATCTCTAAATTACCATAAACCCCAAATAAATGATTTTGACCCTTGCCTCAAGAATCGACTTTAATCAGAAAGAAGCAAATGACAAGTACCCAAAGCAATGGCTGGAATTTAGGCTACAAATCACCATCTTGGCTCTTCATTACCTACCCAGTTTCTGTAACCTGCTTCTATCTGATAATGAAGGTTCTGTGAGAATGTGCAATCGTTTGGGTGATTTTATATAAATAGAAAATCTTTCCTACAGTTGAAAAGGATATAAAATCTAGGTCAAATGGTAACAGTTAATAGTTAAGTAAAACTTCCATAGATATTAAAGAATATCTATTTTGTTTTATTAGTTTGTTCTAAGTATGTTTTACTCTAGTTTGGGATTTATATACAAACTAATTAGAAGTTCATATTTACATACATTTTTAAAATAAGAGAAAGCCATAATATGTAATCATCACTGATTTTTTTTATTTTTAATTTTAAAAAATGTTTATCTATTTTTCAGAGAGAGAGAGAGACAGAGCATGAATGGGGGGAGGTGCAGAGAGTGAAGGAGCCGGAATCTGAGGCAGGCTCCAGGTTCTGAGCTGTCAGTACAGAGCCCAATGTGGGGCTTGAACTCATGAACCTTGAGATTATGCCCTGAGCCAAAGTCAGATGCTTAACTGACTGAGCCATGCAGGCACTCCTCATCACTGATTTTCTACCAACTGAGAGTGCATTTCAGCATTCAGTTAGTTACTCTATTTACCATAGCTCCTTACAGCACTATTAGGTTATACTCTTTTGGTAGTTGGGATATAAGTTTTTCCCTCCCTTCTTAAATATCTCCCACTGCACCTAGCAACGAGTGCTTTCACGTATTTCATGAATTAAGTGGCCAATAAATGTTGAGGGCAATCCATGGCGGCCTGTTGTTTCCTTTTGTCACTGGGTGGCAGTATATATGCACTGTAGAGGACTTCACTGATGGGAAATTTAAGGTTTAAAAGATTCATGGGAGTTGGGCTCATACAGGTTTGGGGAGCTGATTGTGCACCCCTCGTCCCCAGTCCGTATTCGAGGGCATCATGTTGGCAGTTTAAGACTGGCCATAATGGAGATATTTACACCACAGAAATGGGCAAATGCTACAAATCAGGGGGTTCTCTCTGGGAACTGGTTGTTAAATAATTACCAGCACACAAGTGCTTGTACTAGATTATCAACAGTATCCATGTATGGTGTTAATCCCAGTTTTCATATACCCAATGCAAAAGTTAAATAGCCATTCATGAGCTAAGCTGTATTACAGCCTGCAGAAGATTCACAATAAATATCGGGACATTAAATAAATCTGTGATAAGCCTGCGATTGCATAGACTTACCTCTTTTAGACGCTATGAAAGAAAAAAGGAAGGAAGCTAGAAGTGTCCATGGAAAAGAAGCTTAAGGTTTTCATGTATTTATTCTACTTATAATTATGGTTTAATGGAAAGCACAACACAAATATCTAATTCTAATGTCATCATGCCTGCTCTCTCTTTATGACAGAAGAAACTAATTTGTTCTACCCCTAACGCTCTAGAAATTAAAATCTGTCTCATTTTTGTTGTATTTCCCAGTCAATTAATTATTTGTGTCTGTTTTGTGTTTAGCCTTCTACTCCCTGTCCCTCCCCATTTTGATACTAAGGTCCATGAGGGCAGAAGTTACATCTCCTTCTTCTTCACCTCTATCTCCAGCACCTAGTACAGTCTAATACCATCCTTGGTGCATAATAGGTGCACAATTTGCTAAAAGTTTAGCAAAGGAACATCAGCAAACAAATGTAATGCCTACCATTTCATTCCAATTGAGGGGCTAAGATTGAATGTTGTGTCTAAAATCCCAGTAATATGAGTGACATTCCAAAAATACAAATATATCTCAAGTCATGAAAGGTCAAGGGTAATACTGCATGCTGACTCTCCCTGTTACTATGGGTTTTTTGGGTAATGTCAGCAGGTAGGATCATGAAAGTCTTGAAATGCTTCACTTACCTGAGGTTGAGAGGGGCTGGCAATGAAGCGAAAGGCAACATTTGTCCTAAGAAATGTAAGCGGGAGAGAGAAACGGGGGGAAAGTGAGAGAAAAGCTAAGTTAGCCAGCAAAAATCATATATGTAAAAGAAAGCCATCCTAAACTAGATGCAAAGAGAGCCTTACTCTTTGTGAAAGGGATTCTAGTCCCATCAAACTGACCAAGTAAACTGCACGGGGACTTGGTTTCCACTCTCAAGATTGATCAGACTGGGGACGCAATCCATTTTATGTCTCTATATACCGGTGATGTCACACCTATGGAAGTAATTCCTTTGTCTGGCTTGAATTTTGGGGAACCCGAGCCTGAACTTCTGGGGCCCTTCCCAGCTTCATCCCTCAGTGCTCTCTAATGAGTCTTTCTCTCCACCACTAATTTTCCTTTTATAAAAAGTAAAACAGTTAAAAAAAATTAAAGATTCCTTTATAAAGGACAAGTCAAGACATTTAGCAAGAAGTTTATAACTGGAGGCATTGTGTAGAAGTCATAAAACTTGAGCACTAGTTCTAAATTTAATGACCAACGATGTTAGGCTGCTGGCAGACTGGGCTCAGAATTCAACGGTGGATGCAATGTTTATGTATTTACTCTCAACCGAAATCACCAGTGCCAAAGATTCGCTCTGCTGAAGCACAGTGGAAAACTTGTGGCTCTAAGTCAGCTAATGAAGCCAAAGTCAGTGTCAAATCCAGCTGTGCGTTTGATCCTGAGATTCCACTGACTAGTGTGGGGAATCCTAGTGCCGTGTGTGGCTGGGTAGTGTGGTGTCATCTGCTGTTACCAGAGCAACATGGGGCCTTTAGTTCTGTTCGTTGCCAGGTCAGGGGAAAGAAAACGACAATGATTTTCTTGGCTAGCAACAGACAGCATGAGATTTCCAGATGCAACCAGTATTCTTTGGCCAGAATTTTCTTTCTTATACTCTGAAAGTATGGGCATCGATATGATTTGCACCCCCTTCTTTATATTTTCTTTACCAGCATAATCACATACAGACTTCCAAAACATTGTTTTCTTTAAGACGATCACATTTAAATCCTCTCTTTCTCATAGAGTCAACAGTGTGTGTAAAATAAATATCGTGTCTGTTGCAGATGAAACACTTTGCTTCCTTCCCCCTGGGCCCTGACAGAGGCTGGGGGAGGTTTAGTTTACTGAGAGTCATTAACCATCAGAACAAAGGGGACTGAGACTCCTGTACACCTCTAGAGAAAGAAGTATCAACATTTCAGCTTATTTGTTTAAAAAAATTAAACACAGGAAACAAAGGTTTATTTGATAAATAAAAACTAAAAGCTGACTTTGTTCCCCTGTTTTGGTTAGTTTGAGGGAGTGGGGAAAGAGAATGAGACCAGATGGTGTCAAGAGAGGTGGGTGTGCAAACAAGGGAGGCAGGAAAAGAAGAGGAAGGGAGAGGCCCATGGAGAAGGTAGAAGAGAGAGGAGAGATACATACAGGAGATGGGGGAAACAGAAGAAAAAGGAAAGGGAGTTGGGAAGAGAGGCGGGGACAAAAGCTAAGTAGTTTTTGAGGTGGGTGCCAGGGAGGACTGTGAGATACACGACATCTTCTTCATCTTAGGAGAGTTAGTCCCTGGCACAGAGCAAAGTGGGTTTGCAAATGCCCCACTTTGTTTGTTAAAGGAAATTATGCCCTATTATTCATTTGTACTATGGACTTCAGAGTATCAGTCCCTGTTATCTCCTTACTGCCATCTGTTACGAATTCCCTTTGCTCACCCCAACCCTTCCACCACCCTCTGCTCAGTGTAACCCTCCACCGCCCTGCTCTGGCCTAAGTAGAAGTACAAACTCCTGTCCTTCCTTCCTTTCTCTGGGACTCTGCTGCTACAAAATTCACAGGTCCTATAAATCTAAGACACACTTGGTTTATAAATATACTCTAATCTCAACCACTTTCAAAATAAATGACAAATAAAAACACCCCAACAAAATGCCTTCCTTTTTTTTTTTTAATATTTTGCTACTTTGATGTCATTCTATATGCTCCCTATCCTTCACAAACTAGCTTCTTAAAATAGTATTCTGCTCTCATCCCTCACTGTTCTTTCTTCTCCACACTGCTATCAGGATTCTTGTCCCACCATCCCCCTGAAGTTGCCTTTGCTGAGGGTAAATCACCTCCTCATTGCTAAAGCCAGTGACCAGGTCCTTAACGTCACTTCTCTGTAACATTTGACTCTGACAACCACTCGCTCTGCCTTGAAACACTTTCCTCCCTTGGGCTTTGTGACACCTGCTTTCCTGGGTTTTCTCCCACACATCTCCTACTCAGCTTCTTTTGATAGTTCCTGTTTCCCTTACATAAAACATTACCTGCGGTCCTATTCTTGACCTTCTCATTTTCCTTAGCCATGTACATTATTTATACAAAGTATATGTATACAATATTTATATTATACTACATATAGTATATATAATATATGTTATGGCAATTAAACATTATATATGAAATATTATGTTTAATACTTTGTCATTAATATAATAGTAAACATATCTAAATATTATATATTAAATATATATTCAATTGCCACAAAATCCACAAAAATGTCAGTGAGTCTCGTCTCCATGTCCAGCCCAGGGCCATCACTTGAGCTCCCGTCATAGAAGAGTGAGGACTATCTGCTGGGCTTCTCCACGAGGATGTCCCTCAAGCACCTCAAACTCCATGTAATCAAAATAGAATGTGCTGTCATTTCCCCATTCCTGAGCCATTCTGTCTCTTTGGTAGGAATCCTCACCGGACTTCTGACATCATTGCTAGAGTCCCTTTTTATGGACTTCCACATTTGATTTATCACCAAGTCTTACTCTCAGTATAAATGTAACCTGGATGCACCTGATCCCCCTAGAGCACCATCTTTGCCCAATATAGCATTCACTAAGAAAACAGTTGGGAAAGTAATGGAAATCATTACTGTGGTCTACCCCCAAATACCTAAGGGTGATTACCTAGTATGATACATGAAAAAATGGCCTAAAGCCTCTTCACTCACCCATTTCCTTAAAAATTCTGCCACTTTTCACAGCTTAGTAGCTGAACTATCTCATTCAAAACTCTCTGAACACAAAGACTCAAATCCCCACGTAGAAGCCTGGAGGATGGTCAAAGGCTGCAGGTACTCATGTAGGACTACGTTTTTCATTCTGCCACATATATTTTTTGAATTTTTGAATTTTCCTTATATATATTACTTAATTCTTTTTCTCCCTGACAACATTGTTGCTGCTATAATATGAATATATTATTCACTAATCCTTGTTTATTCTTCTCTACTCAACTTTTCATTTGCCTGTATGTCTCTACCGTCTCCTCTCTCCAGTTCATCTTCCACGTGACTACTAAATTCATCTCTAAAAATCATATTTGTTTATCTTATTCTTTTGCTTGAAATCCTTTAGTGGCTCCTATAATGTGAAAGGTGAAGTCTAAACTCCTTAGTGCAGCGTATTAGATCTCAAAGATCAAGGACTGGGTACTACCTGGTTCTCCACCTGCCCCCTGCTGTCCCGCTGCAGGCGCTGTGGGCCTGCCTCCTTGCAGTGCTTCTACTTAGTCTGCTCTCTGTAAGCCAGACCTTTCCCCTGGGCATCATGCTGCTAGATACCCAACACTCTGCCAAGCATCTGTATGTCTAGCTCAACATGTCCCAGAGTGAACTTATCCTTTCTTCCTTTCTTCCTCAACATTTCCATTTTCCCATGGTGACCATTTATGAGGTAGCAGGCCATCCCTGACTCTCCTCTTTCCCGTCTCATATCCAATCAAGTTTTGTCAATGTCATCTCTAAATTCTTCATTCATCTCATTATTATCTTGACCACTATATCAGCCTTCTAATTTTCACATCTTGTTTTGTCCCCTTCACATCTTCCACACAACCATTATGACTTAGACAACTGCCAAAATTTCTTCACATTCCTTCCGAGCTCCTCCCACCCCATGATCAGGTGCCCTCCTGCTCCCACAGCCTCCTTCCCTTCCCTGTCAGCTTCATACTCCACAACACCAAACACCAAGGCACTGGAGTTGAGAAAATGAGTGGTGGCAAAACTGTGTGTGTGTGGGTGGGTGTGTGTGTGTGTAGGCGAATGATGGCAGGGAGTAGTGCTTTAAGACAGAATTTTATTTTTAAGACTCAACTGAAATAAATGCTTCATGGAATTGAGAAACTTATTTAGGGCAACATAAACATTGGGAAGATAGCATTAAACACAAAGTAGAGACAGGATATTATAGTGGCAATTGCTCAGAATTGAGAGTTAGAAATAACATCTAGTCCCATTTTACCCCTTTCCTACCTGTGTGTTTGGACAAGTCACTTAACCTCTCTGGGCACCAGTTTGCTCATCTATAAAAATGAGGTGAACAGATTCAATTTCAAAAGTTCCTTTCATTCTTAAAATTTATGGTGCTAGAAAAAAAAAGTCCTGAAACATGTTTCATATACCCTCTAGTGTGCCACTCAAAACCATGCACCAGAAACTGCCATGTTGGGAATTTTGAGTTGATTTCTCAGCATTTCTCTCAATACCTAGACTTCAGATCTCACCACAATCCTCAACTCTTGCCTGTTTTTATTATCCTCTGGATTTCTGGGTCACCCGCGAAGTTGGTGTGGGACAAACCAGAGCCAAGGAGAAAGAGACGCAGCTATTTCAGCTACCATCTGTTCTCAGACTTATCTTATTCTCATAAAAACTGTGTACATTTTGAAATGCTCTTAACGTCTGGTTGCTGAGGTCAAGACACATGATAAGTGGTGGAAACAGAAAACAATGTGACTTGTAGTTCCACCAGGATGCACATCATTCATTAACACTTGTGCAGATCTGTGACCTTATGATTTCAGTGTCACCGAATTCAGTTCTCGAAAGGGTCTAATTAGCCTCACAGCCCTAGAACCAGCCCTAGAATTCAAGTACATTGCCATCAGGTGACAGCGACAGGTCAAAGACACAGAGCCCAATCAGTAAATGTGATGCTTCTCTGAAGTTTAAACTGTACTCTGTTCAAGTAATGTGCTACAACCTCCTTCAAGTGTATCGCCATGAATTCCCACACTGTTTAATATCACAAATAGTTAGGCATTAAAATAATTAAAGGTAAGCACCATATTTAGAAATTGCTTAGAGGTAGTGGTTCTCAACTCTGGCTACACATTAAAATCACCTAGGAAACTTCAACAATATATATATATACTAATGCTCAAACCTCCCTCCTAGAAACTCTGACTTACTTGATATGGGTGGATTTTATCTACCAGAGAAACTTTTTCTGCCTTTTTTGGGGGGGATGGGGTGGGAGAGAGAGTTTTTTGCTCTTGAAATTACCATGTCACTTTTTTCTACACCAAAATTAATGGAGGGACTTGGAAAAAGTGCTGTGACTCCTCCTCCATCCTTCTAACCATTCATTCTACATCTGTCCATCCATTTCTATGGGCATACATTCATCAAGAGCTGCAGAGGAGACCAAGATAAGTATTTGTTTGTTAGCAACTCTACTGACTATAGACTTATTTATAAACTTCCTTAGAATATATTTTTAAAAATTTTTAATGTTTGTTTATTTTTGAGAGAGAGAAAGACAGAGAGTGAGCAGGGGAGGGCCAGAGAGAGAGGGAGACACAGAATCTGAAGCAGGCTCCAGGCTCTGAGCTGCCAGCATGGAGCCCAACGCAGAGCATGAGCCCACGAACTGTGAGATCACGTCCTGAGCCAAAGTCAGATGCTTCACTGACTGAGCCCCTGCCTTAGGTGAGCTTTATAATAGAACAAAACATTCTGATCAGAAAAGTGAGCTAGTGAGCTACAAAATGTAATATGTTGTAAGTATTCTGACTTTTAAAAAATTAATTTTTTAATGAAGTATAATAAACATGGGAAAAAAGCCCAAGTCATAAATATGTATCTGAATGAATTCTCACCCAGTAGACAACTATATACTTCCTCTTTCCTCTTCAAGGTTACCACTATCCTGACTTCTAATATTACAGAATATTTTTTCTTGTTTTTAAACTTTATATAAATGGAAACAAACCGTGCAAATTCCCTTTGGCTTCTTTTGCTTAACATTGTGTTTGTGAGAGTTACCCATATTGCTAGGTACAGCAGTAGTTAGTTAATTTTTATTAGTGTATAGTATTCTATTGATGAATAGGACAATTATATATTTAGGAGTTGGATTTATAATAAGTAGGAGTGAAATTGCATTGCCAGTCTTTTCAAATTGTGGAAATTGGTTAAGAGTAGGGAAATCTCATTATAGTTTTAATTTGTATTTCTGATAGCTGATAAGGCTGAATTTTAGGACCATTTAGATACCTTCTTTGGTAAAGTGTTCAACTCTCTTGCCCATGTTTTTCCCAATGGGTTTGCTTTATTATATTAAAAAAACAAGCATAAAAATAATACTAGTCATTTCAAATAATTGACTTGTGGTTTGGTTGATTTTGTCCATTGTTGATTTGTTCTCTATTTCATTGTTTTATGCTCTTATTTTATTTCTTTCTTTGAATTTTACTCTCTAACTTCTTGAAATGAATGCTTACCACACTGATTTGCAGCCATTCTTCTTTCCTAACATACACATTTGAAGCTACACATTTTCCTCTAAGCAGTGCTGAGTTGCATCCCAGAAATATGGATATATCATATATTCATTATCATTTGTTCAAAATATTTTCTAATTTTCATGGTAATTACTTTTTGACTGATAGTTTATTTAGAAGTAAACTACTTACTTTCTAAACATTTGGGGGTTTTTATGGATATCATTTTGTAGCTGACTTCTACCTCAATTCCATATATAGGATTTTAGTTCTTTAAAATTTATCAAGACATGCATTCAAGCTTGGCAATAGGTAAATGTTGCATGTCCACCTGAAAAGGTTAAGCATTCTACCATTTTGAAATACAGTTTCCTAAATACATTAAGTCATTCAAGCTTGTTCATGTTCATCTGCTCTTTATATCCTAAAGGGCCAGATAGGAAATATATTATGCTTACAGGCCATAATATCTCTAAACCAACTACTCACGTTTGCCATTGGAGTATGAAAGCAGCCAGAGACGATATGTAAATGAATGGGTAGGGCAATGTTCCTATAAAACTCTAGTTACAAGACCCAGTGGCCAGTCTGTGGGCCTTAGATTGCCAATGCCTGTTCTATCTAATTATGTTTTGGTCTACTTATTCTTTTATCTATAGAGAAATCTCCACACAGATTGCAAATTAGTCCAATTCTTTTCATTCTGAAATTTTTGCTTTGTATATTATAAAGTATTGTTACTAGATGCATATAAATTTAGAATAGATTCTTTTAGAAATATGAACTGTCCCTCTCTCTACAGTAATGCTTCTTATATTAAGGAATATATTGTAAATATGATATATTACATCAACTTTCTTTTGGATAGTAGTAGTATATTTCTTTTACTATCTCTTTACTTATATGTATATATTCTTTTATTTAAGCTTATGCTCTTGTAAGCAATACATTTAGTTTCCTATTTTTTCTAAATCTCATTGACATTCTTAGTCTTTTTCTTGGTATATTTGAGTCTGTTTATGTTATATATATACATATATATATATATATATTTTTTTTTTTATTGGGTAAACATAAACACCAATTCAATTTCTGAGACTCTTCACTCTCTATTCCAAAGTTCTAGTGAGAGGTCTAGGTCACAGGATTTTTTTCCCCCAAATATAGTTTCTGTTCCTGAGATCTCCTCATTTTTTTCTCAGAAAACATATTTGTTCCAGTGAAGTTGAGTCTGGCCCTGTGGGCCCACAGGCCTGCACACACCTGGGTGCCAGTCTCCACCCTCAGCAGAACCCAGACTCATCAGTGCCAAAATTCTTCCCTGTAAGAAGCCAGAACCACAGAAGGGTGGGCGATAATGGGGATAGCAGCCAAGAGCTTGCCTGTCTTTTTCTTATGATTTGTAGAAATTCTTTATATATTCTACTATGAACTCTTTACAGTTATGTGTGTTGTTTTTTTAGTCTACGATTTATCTTTTTGTTCTCTCAGTGAAACATTTTGATGAGTAAAATTCTAATTTTAATATAATCAACTTCATGATATTTAAAAAAATTATTTAAAACAGAGAAGAGGAAGTAGTCTAACCCCTTGAGAAACTTTTATCTTAGAAGAGAATGGGGCAGAAAAGTGTCTGAAATTTCTGGTCTTATTAGGGAATGACCTTAGCCTTTCTGTTTAAATATTCACACAGATTTATGCAATATTTTACAAGAGTAACCTTTGGAAGAGAACAGATCCCTTGGAGACAGTTCCCCCAATTGAATTTATTATATGTATGTTTAAGATGAACAGTTTGAGATGGTGAATCCCAACTGATTTTGTTTCAAAGGGTGGTAGTTCAAGAAGAAGAAGGAATGCATCGTGAGTTTTTACATGAAGGACAAAGCCACATAACATTATTTTCTATCTGTATATATTCCTAACCTGGAAGGAAAAAAACTGCAATAGCAGTAAAGACAAGCAAAATAGGTTAAGGTCTTCCCTTGGAGAAAATCCTCCAGGAGAGTGGCATTGATGCATAATACAAAAGTACCCAGACACCTGGGCCTCTTGCCTGGGCTACAGACAGACAGGGTCCTCACAGATCCTGGAGAACAGATACACCTATGATTTCAAGCACTGTTCCCCTCTTGACCCGTCCCTGTTGCACAGATGATGGTCCTTCTGCCCAGCTGTGAGTAGGTGAGTTCAGAAGGTGCTCAGACAATATGTCAAGTGAATAATTTCCTTCTTGAGCACTGACTTGGATAGCGATGGAGCATGCCCAAGCCCAGCAACAGCAGACAAACGAGTAGAGAAAGGGCACAATAAGTCCTGCTTACTGTAGCTGGAAGTGCTTGATCTTGGTAACCAGCAGTTTGTACTGGGCCCCCAGGGGTGCCATGGATGCCACGTCTACAAATATCAGTTGCTCCAGAGGTCCTGTTTCATTGGTTGCTTCTGAGGGACATAAGGTGCGGCTCACTTCCTGGTAGTTGTAACTCCTCTGGTATCTGTAGCAGCCAATGGAAGGAAAAGCCAGCAAGAATAAGAGAGAGACTCAGTGAACATGGAAAAAAGCCAATCTTATTGCATTTCTCTCCAAATTTGTTTTCGAGTCCTTATCTTTTGAATTTAAGACTGGACCTATAGATAGTGATTTAGAAGTAGTGTCTTTGGCATAAACTTGCATGATGTGATAACACGACTTGAGCACTCTTCAGCGCTGGCCAGTTCAATTCGGTAATGTCTGCATTACACTCAACGATCTTCCTAATTCAAGGAGGAAAAAATACCACATTTAAAAAAATTTTTTTTTTATGTTTTATTTATTTTTGAGACAGAGACAGAGCATGAGCGGGCAGGGGCAGAGAGAGAGGGAGACAAAGAATCCAAAGCAGGCTCCAGGCTCTGAGCTGTCAGCACAGAGCCCGACGCGGGGCTCGAACCCACAAACGTGAGATCATGACCTGAGCTGAAGTCGGACACTCAACCGACTGAGCCACCCAGGCACCCCTACCACATTTTGAAAGGGAAACTGTCCTGGCAAAACAACTAGGTTTTTACTCAAGCTTTTGTTAAATGAAACATAAAAAAAAAAAAAAGCCCCAGAGCCCAGGTCAAGGCTGTGAGAGTGACTATTTTGATCCTGAAATAACTCTGTCACCAAAAATGATTTAACACCATACTATGTATCTATGTCTGAATGTCTTCTGTCTTTTTTCCTTAGTAGTGCTATGGTACCTTACACAGTTTCTCTGCAAAAATATAAACTTCATGAAGGCAAAGATTTTGTTTTTCTTCCCCCCGCTACTGTTGTATCCTTAGCTTCTAGCACTTAGTCGTGCTTAACCAATACTATGGAATGAAGGATGCATACTCTGTGGGCATTTTGAAGAATGGAGGAGGTGTTACTCATTTACGTTGACTGCTGAGCCTAACTCTGTCCTCAGTGGATGATCCACTAACCAAGAGCTACAGAATATTCTGGATAGAATTAACATGCTAAAAGTTCTTCCAGGTGCTACAAATCCAGGCAGAGTGTTTATCTGAATTCTAAGAGGATGGAAATTGAACACACTAGAAATGGTCAGGCTATATGCCCTGATCATTATTTGCACTTAGCATGCATGCAATGCCAGCATTCCAAAAGCCTGATTGTCCTCTTTTACTAGGGAAAATGCCAATTAAGGTCTAAGTCATTGAAAGAAACCAAATGTGGTGAAATTGTCCAGGGGAAGATGCACTTACAGTCCTTGGAAGAGCAGAGGAACCTGCCAGGACAGTACCGCTTTCTGCTGGCGAACCACAATGAGGACTGGGTAGTCGAGGTTCTCGGATGAACTGTTCACATATACCCGCACGGCACTCACCTGTGAGCCAGGGAAGAGAGGGGGGTAATGTAAATCACACATGTACACACACATACACACACACACACACACACACACACACACACATCATAGCTGCCACCTGACACCATCTTGGGTGAAACCGGATTCTGGAGGCTTCAAATGGCAGGCTGAATATTTTGACTTGGGCAGTCAATACAAGGCTTTGAGAATAAGTCCAGAAGAAAAAAAGAAAAATATTGGTGTTCCTCTGTTCCTATTTAAATATAAATGCTACAGATGCAGATACCTTTAAAAAAAAAAAGTCCCACAAGCTCCTCAGTTGCTAACAAACTTTCATTTTGTTTTTGGAAAATCATTCTGTGCTTCAATCCAAAATGTTATTGCCACGTTTTATTCAAGCGTAGCAGATGGCCTGATGCTCCCCTAGCAACAGATACCATAGGGGCTGAGCATTCTTCTCTTTGTCCTGCTCCAAGGCATAAATCAATCTCTGAGACAAAATGCTTTTCTACCTCAGCAGCTCCATGGCCTTTTCTGAACACACAGATCAACCCAAGGATTTAACACTATCAATGCTGTTTTAAAGACAGAAAGATTTGTGGCCCCGGATCTAATGGTTTTGGTGTTTTCCTTCAGTTTTTTTTTTATAATACCATAGGTTAAATGGAAAGAACAAAATAGAAAAAAGACAGGATAAGAAAGAAAAAGTAAAACTTGATCTTTCACATGAGACTCCCATCACCGCCCCACTGCTGTATTAAAGCCTTAGTGTTTTCTTGAAAGCTGCTTTTTTGAGGAGAAGAAATGAAACAAGAAAATCCTGCAGTTAAACCCTGAAGATCTATACATATTCAAAACAGAAATTAAAGGGTGCCTGGGTGGCTCAGTTGGTTAAGCGTCAGACTCTTCATTTGGGCTCAGGTCACGATCTCACAGTTTGTGGTATGGAGCCTTGCACTGGGCTCTGCACTGACCGTACAGAGCCTGCTTGGCATTCTCTCTCTCTCCCTCTTTGTCTCTGCCCTTCCCATGTGCACACACACTCTCTCTCTCAAAATAAATAAATAAACTTAAAAAATAGAAGTTGAGAGGAAACAGAACTGCATGGATATCTTATGTTACTATTTGGTTCTCTGATATCATTCCTCATTAAACCACTTTGCTTTCTTAGTGTTGAAACAGTCCAAGAGTAATTTATTAACTTGGTAAGAAGTCCTTGCTCTTGAAGAGAACATTTCCATGTGCCTAAACTCTGCATGTTTCTCTGGAGGTTATGGTATGGCTGATAATTGCCAACACCCTACCTCTAGTGCAGATCTCTTTCACAGGCACCTCAATCTCAACCTGTTGGAAATGGAATCTGTCATTCTCTTCACTCTCATTTCCTCTGAATTTCCTTGCTTCTTGAATGGCCTCAGCACACGGCCACTTCATGTAATGAGGGTCATCCTTGATTCCTACTTCTTTAGCTTTTCTCAGTCAATAGGTCATCAAGTTCTACTGCTTCTAACTCCTTCACGCTGCCATACCAGACTCCCTCCTCCAATGATGCTGCCATAGTTCTCGTAGTTTATCTCCTCATTGACTGCACCTTAGCTAGTCTTCTTATCCCCAGGGCTCTGCCTCAAATGTCAGTTCCATCTTGGCATCCTCCGATAAGAAAAGGCCTTTAGTGGCTCTGGGAATTTTCAGATTTACCCCAACACTTGGATGTGCAATTGACATCTTTTTTTAAAGTTTATTTTGAAAGTGTATGCATGAGTGTGTGCCCAAGCAGGGGGGATGCAGAGAGGAAGAGAGAGAATCCCAAGCAGGCTCCATACTGTCAGGGCAGAGCCAAACACAGGGCTTGATCTCATGAACTGTGAGATCATGACCTGAGCTGAAATCTAGAGTCAGATCTTAACCAAATGAGCCACCCAGGTGCCATGCAATTGGCATCTTAAATGAGGGGATGAGCAGCCTTGTGAGACTGAGTCCTTAACCTCTGAGATCTGACGCTAAAACCAGCTAGACATGAACTAAACTGTAGAACACCCAGCTGAGGTCACAGTGTTACCTGATATGTGGAAAACTCACACATTTGGTATCAGAAGTGTTGAGTGTGAGTGGAAGAAAGATTATCTTAACCTTATAAGATAATCACAAAGCATTTTTTTCATGTAGTCAAATTTATTATTTTTTTCCCTTAGACACTTCTTCCATCGCTTTTAAAATTGAGATATAATTCACATACCACACAACCCACTCTTAAGGTGTACAATTCAGTAGTTTTTTGTATGGTCACAGAGCTATACAACCATCACCACTATTTACTTCCAGAATATTTTCATCACTCCAAAAAGAAGCCCTGTACTCATTGCAATGATTCCTCACTCCCTCTTTCCCCTAATCTCTGGTAACGACTAATTTTATTTTTGTCTCTATGAATTTACCTATTCTGGACCTATGGAATATTATATGCTCTTTGGTATTTGACTTATTTCACATAGCATGATGTTTTCAAGATGCTTCTATGTTCTAGCATGTATCAGTGCTTCATTTCTTTTTATTGCTAAATGATATTCCATTGTGTGCATATCCTACATTTGTTTATATATTTTTTAGTTTATGGACATTTTGATTGTTGCCACTTTTTGGCTGTTTTCATTGTTACAAACAATGCTGCTATGAACATTTATATACAAGTTTTTGTGTGAACATGTTTTTAATTCTTTTGAGTGTATATCCAGGAGTAGAGTTGTTTCATGACATGGTAACTCTATGTTTTACTTTTTGAGGAGCTGCCAAAATGTTTCCCAAAGAGATTCATCATTTTACATTCTAGCAATTTACATTACTGGTGATATATAAGGGTTTCAGTTTCTCCACATCCTTGCCAACACTTCTTACTCTCTTCTTGATTATAACTATCCTAGTAGGTGTGAAGTGTTATCTCCTTGTGAACCTTGTGGCATTTTAACCGTTTACCTGCCTGGCTCTTTTTTTTTTTTTGGTACAAAAAAGTGATTTTATTAAAGCATGGGGACAGGACCTGTGGGCATTGCACTGGGGTTGTGAAGAAGTTACATACTATAGAGTTGGGGGAGGTAAAGGCAAAAGGGGGGGTCTCCAAAAGGACTTTGATATGCTAATGGGGACTCCTAACATACTGGAGGCTTTGCTATTGTCAAGCAAAGGTTGTTTTCATCTTTACTATGGCATTAACATTAAGACTGAAGGGGGGTTCCTGGAGAAATGTTATACTTTGTGTTTCTCTCAAGTATTTGTCAATGGGCTGCAGGTTATAAGGAAATTTAATGTTATTTACATTTTCTTCCTGCCTTTGTTCCCCACATCACTATGGAGGACAGGGTGAGTGTTTGTCTATAATTTTCCAGAGATTAGGTTGTTGATAAGATGATCTTTTTCTTGTAATTTACTAAGACATGTTGTAAACTGTTGGAGACTCCTGTCCTGCACGACTGTGATCTCTATCAGTTAATCATTTGTTTTCCCCTTTCCTTTGTTCTTGGTCAGCCAGGAGTGCCAGAAGAAATGTCACACGTATCCCATGATGAGGGGAGAGTAAGGGGGGCGGGATTGTTGCTGGTGCTTTGACTTCTATTCTCCCTGAGCAATTTTGACCCTTAAATCTTTAAGGTTCCTGAAGGCAGGTCTCATCTTCTGTAACTTCTTCCTGCTGAATTAAAGCATAAAGATGTCCCTACCTATGGGTCAACATTAGTCAGTCCGTGAACGTGTAGGGGAGTTATGAAAGGCAGAGGTAACTGAATTCAATGTGGACTCTTTTAGGAAGCTGGAAACTTCATCTTCAGTGTTCCTGGTTGTTGACAAAATGAATTGCTTGCTCAGAAGCAAGCTCACTTTTGTGGTTCATAATATAAAGTCACCAGCATTATGCATGCAGCACATGATTTCAGAGCACACTTTTAGTCTGGCTTAAATTCTACAGCAGTCAGAACTGAGGTAAAACCTAAGGGAAGCTGTGAACTAGGCAAGCTTCATTTTTAGCTTGTCTGCCCTCTTTTCTTTCCCTAAAAATGCAGCCTCCTCTTCCCCTCTTAGGTACTTAGTACCCGAAGGGATTTTCCTCCATGTTTTTTTTCCACACTTTAAGACAGTGATTCTTAAATTTTAGTGTGATTTTTTGGCATTCGAATCCCTCAAGCCCACCCCTAGCGTTTCTGACTCAGCAGATCAAGAATAGAACTTAAAAGTATGCATGCTTCACAAGCATGTTGGGGGACTCTGATGCACACGGGCTGGAGCCTGCACTTTGGGAAGTACTGTCCCAAGAAACCATCTAGTGGATGACTCCATTTGTCAGCAACTTGCCAAGTGCCCATTATTACGAAATGTACAACCCTGAGAACATTAACAGTCACTAGCATGTCTGGAAGCTGGGGTCTTGTGGGGCTAAAACTGGGCTGGAAGGAAGAAAGTCTGCAGGGAGACCAGATGTGTCACCACCATGGTTACCCCACTCGGTGCTCATTGCCACACCCTAATTTTATTCCTTGTCTGGCTTTTGTAATCCACTTACTTTTGTATTATTTAATAATGATCTTACTAATTATAATAAAAACAAACTCAGAGATACTGACATAATAAATTGCAGAAAGATATATTAGAGTAAGGGATAGAGCTGGGCAGGTTTTTTTAGAGACAAATAGATAATGCATTACCCCCAGGAAAGGATAGAGAGCCCTGTTGAAATTTTGCTTTGCTTTCTCAGAGGCTAACATGCAACTGAGAAAATTGGATAACATTTGCAGCAGTGAAATAGGACATTTGAAGGCAAAACTGAATGAAGGACAATGTTGACCATGCATAATGGATCATGACACCTTGTAACAGACTTTTCTTAAGAGCCAAGATTTTTCTTCCTGTTGCTTCTTTCCGTTGTCGTAAGCCTTAGTAGTGCGCCCCTCCCCAGTGAATGCCTGAAACTGTAGATAGTACCACACCCTATTTTAGCATCTTTTTTCCACACATACCCACTTATGATAAAGTTTATACATTAGGCACGGTAAGAGATTAATAACAATTCCTAATAATAAAATAGAACAACATAACAACAATTATCATAAACATTATATGAACATGGTCTCTCTGTCGCTCAAAATATCCTATTCTACTGTATGCACCCTTCTTGTGATGATGTAAAGATAAAATTCTCATATGATGAGATTACTCAAGGTGAATGAGGTAGGCATCATGACATAGTGTTAGGTTATGATTGACCTTCTGACTATATGTCAGAAGGACGATCATCTGCTTCTGGACTGTGGTTGACCATGGGTAACGAAAATGGTGGAAAGTGAAACCACAGATAAGGGGGGGACTACTGTACACATATCTTAGTTTCTTTCTATGTTTATTACAAGCAAGGGGTTGTGTTACAGCTAAGAAAAAAGAATTAAGTATTCCCACTTCTGACATTATATAGATCACAATTATGAAAGGTCTGAAGGCTTTGAGACTCCCTTTTTAATCTTTTGGAACATGTCAGTAGGGAAAAGTTCAAAATTATAAGTAATATAATTCTGTTGCACAAAGAGAATGAAAATGGGTTTAATTTAAAATCTGGTTTGGTTTTGCTAAATTAATGAGGCTGTAGGCTCTATTAGTTGGAACATCAGATTATTGGTTTCCATTATTGGTTTCCGTTATTGGTTTCCATTATTAAGCATGGCGCTGTTTTCCTGTGTGACCTTGAAAAACTGAGTCTACTTGGGGAGCCTGGGTGGCTCAGTCAGTTAAGCCTCCAACTTCGGCTCAGGTCAGATCTCATGTTTGTGGGTTCAAGCCCGGCGTCAGGCTCTGTGCTGACAGCTCAGAGCCTGGAACCTGCTTCCAGTTCTGTGTCTCTTTCTCTCTCTGCCCCTCCCTGCTCATGCTCTGCCTCTCTCTATATCAAAAATAAATAAAACATTAAAAAAAACTGAGTCTATTTATAAAATAGCTAAAATAGAATTTGCTTTTCCTAATGTGCATTGTTTTAGTAGGTGTGTTATGTTCACAAAGGGTATATCTTGGGAGTGTTCAGGTTCTTTGATCTTTCCTTCCTTCCCTCCTTCTTTCCACTATTTCCTAATACCCTTCCATGTTCTCTCCAACATTCATCAAACATTCCTTGGGTTAAGAGCGCTGGCATATGCTGCGGACATATTAAAGGCAGTCTTGTCCTTGAGGAGCTCTTGATCTAGTCAGGGAGACAAATGATGTTATCACCAACAGCATAATGTGATGATGTTGTGGTAGCGATGTGAGCAGGTACTGTGGGTACACAAAGATAAAAGTGGCTACCTACGGCGGGGAGTCAGGCACAACAGCACAGAGCTGGTCGAACTGTAGTTAAGTTGGACTTGTTCACATAGGTCCTATCATTGCCTGCTTGGTGCACAGGACCTTGACTCATTAGAGAAACTTATTATATCTGGGAAGGTGCTCAAGAAGAGCACCTATCTAGTCCAAAGGTATTATTTATAGATGAGGAGCCCAGGACATAGAGGTGATGTGACTTCCCCAAGGATACTTAGCTATGGAAGAATCATGACTGGAATCCAAGCTTCCTGCATCCCAGTCTGCACACAGTACTTGGTCAGATCATGCGATTCTCACCATTTTGAATCCCTGACTCCACTGAGCACCACTGTGGATATAGGCTTCTCCTACTGTTTCACTGTGAAATCAAGAAACTATAAACACCATGAATGAAGGAAAGAGACAAGCCATAGAATAAGAGATGTTATTGGTTAATAATATAACAGACAAGTATCAGTATCTTGAACATAGAGAACTCATAGGAAAACAGAGCAACCTGACAGAAAAATAGGTAAAGGATATATATAAAGAGCAGCTGCAGAGGTGAAGAATGACCAAAGAACATGTGTAAAGATGTTCAGCCCTCTACACCCATCAGAAAGGTAAAGCCTCAAAAGTATGATACCACATTTGCGAGGATGTAGAGAAACAGGAACTCTTGCGTATTGCTCATGAAAAAGTTATTTATTACAACCACGTCAGAGGGCAAGTTGACAATCTCTACTAGAGCTGAAGATGGTTTCACATTACATGCCAGCATTTCCACTAAGTTTATATACAAGAAGAGCCATCTTACTTAAACGCAAGGAATTATGAACAAGAATGAAGTGAATAAACTATGATATGGACCAGTATGGGTCACTCGGAAGAATATCAATTGGGAGAAAGAGTAGGTTGCTGAAGGATACATACGGTATGATCTCATTTACATAAACTTTGTAAACAAGCAAAATAATCCTATCCATTTACCTCTCTCTCTCTCTACCTACCTATCATCCATCTGTAGTAAAATATACATACACAGAAGTGATAAACACCAAATTTAAGATAATTGTTTTCAAGGGACGCCTGGATGGCTCAGCTGGTTAAGCATCTGACTCCTGGTTCCAGCTCAGGTCATGGTCTCATGTTTCTTGGGTTCAAGCCTCGCATCAGACTCTGTGCTAACAATACAAAGCCTGCTTAAGGTTCTCTCTCTCCCCCTCTCAGTACACCTCCCCTGCTCATTTGCACTCTCTCTCAAAATAAGAAAATAAGCATTAAAAAAATTAATTGTTTTCAAAAGCTTTGAAAGAACTGAGACTTTATTTACCCCTATTGGCACAGTTTCATTGATACTGATGGGAGACAGACTTCTGGGTTGGGGACAAAGGACCTTATTTCTCTTGTCACAGCTAGCAGCATGAGCATCAGCATGTTTGCACCAGTTCCTCTTGCCATCAAGTACCACTAAGGTGATGTGAATGGACCCAGATGTCTGCCCACATACGGGCAGCCTGCACAAATGAGCTTAGGGAATGCCTATCTTTTATAATGGGCAGCAAATTTGCCTCACCTTTGCTCCAGAGTGACACTCTACCTTCTGAGACTGTTTGCTATACAAACATCCTTGAGACGATAGCATAGAAAGAAATTCCGTCAGTGTCTCCCTATAAGATGTGCAGAAATCAAGAGACCCGTGAAGAACTGTCTCCCCAAAATGATTACTTTGGGGGATGATGGACCTTGGAAGACAGTCTAGAATCTAGCTACTTTAGGATGAAGTCTGATCATTAAATAAATATTTGACTCTGTGTCCTATGCCAAGCATTATTCTGGCACTGTAGACATAGTCTGTCCCCATTGAGATTACACGGGGAATGCCAATGAAATAAAGAATTGCATTAACATTCAAGTTCCTGTGGAAACACATGGCCGAGGGTGGGGCAAATGGAGAATTCTACTTGTCTTTTTTGTCTTAAGCTGAGTTGTGGGTACACAGGTGTTTGTTACATTATTTTCTATACTTGTTTATATATCTAAAGTATTTCATCATCATAATAAAAAGCAAGCGATGATGTTTTGCCCATACCTGAGTGACAACCCTCATTTTATGTAGTCTCTTGGTTGTTCAGGGATGCAGCAAACAGTCACCAAAACACTCTTGTTGCTCTTCTGGCTTATTTTGCTGTAGACTATCCTTATTTTAGTACTTGACCTGTTTATGCTGACTTCACTGATTTCTCTCTGTCTCTCCCTCAGCTAGCTGCAGGACTTTGCATTGTCTTTGCTCTAAATGACACAGCTCATTTCCCCACTGCTCTACCCTGGAAAAGAAATATGGTCAGGGCCCAGATGAAGCCGGCACTGCCCTGAACAGTAAGCTCCTAGCCTAGATTCTGTACGAGGCATAATAATTTCCTGATCTGCTGGAACAGGTACCACAAATTGGATGGCTTGGAACAAGAGGAATGTATTCTCTCAGAGTTCTGGAGGCTGGAAGTCTGAAATCAAGATGTCAGCCTGGCCACTGCCTCTGAGACTCTGGATAGAATACTTTCTTGCCTCTTTGTACCTTTTGGCTTGGCCATCACCCCTTAGTACTTGTTGGCTGGCAGCTACATCACTAAGGTGTCTGCCTGTTGTCACATGGTATTCTCTCTGCGTCTCTGTTTCACATGCTGATGCCCTTCTCTGCATGTCTGTATCCAAATTTCCCTCTTCTCAGTGCCAGAAATAAACTCTAGGTCTACATATTTTTCTTCATTGTGGCGTAAATTTACAGAAGATTGTTTTCTAAGGCTGATTCAGGCAGAAGGAATTTTAAACAGTGAGATTAATAACTATAGAAATTATTTAAATGCTTATCTCTTTTGGAAAAAAAAACCCAGTGTGATTTTTTTCCCCCAGGGTCTACCTTAGTGATCTCATCTTCGCTTGATTACAGCTATAAGACCCTACTTCCCAATAAGGTTATATTCATAGATTCTAGGGGTTAAGACTTGAACATACATTTTGGGTGGGGAGGCATAAATCGACCCTAACATTAGATTTATAGGATTTTTATTTTTATTTTTTAAAAATGAAACATTTTTTAATTTATTGATTTTGAAAGAGAGAGAGAGCACAAGTGGAGAAAGGGCAGAGAGAGAGAATCCCAAGCAGGCTCTGCTCTGTCAGCACAGAGCCCAATGCGGGGTTCCCATCCACAAACTGCGAGATCATGACCTGAGCCAGAATCAAGAGTCAGACGTTCAACTTGACTGAGTCACCCGGGTGCCCCAGATTTATAGAATTTGTAAATGATAAAGTCATTCTCCAAGACTCTGAACCTCTCCCTGACCATCACTGTATCTCCAACTTAGACCCACTTCCCACCTGCCAAGACTCTTGGGGCTGAGTGAAGCAGGCCTGCTGGGAGGGTCCATTATATGCCTATTGTATGAAAACAGCTGCCCCTGAGCAAAGTGGCCTTGCAGATCTGAATCCCTTTCTTTCTTTCTTTTTTCTTTAATTAATTTGAGAGAGAGAGAAAGAGAAGGGGGGCCAGGGGCAGAGACAGAGAGAATCTCTCCCACACTGAGTGGGAGAGGCTCGATCCCATGACCCTGGGATCATGACCTGAGCTGAAATCAAGAGTCTGATGTTCTACGGACTAAGCCCCCCAGGTGCCCTTTGAATCCCTTTCTTATTAGAGGCTACAAAGTCCTATTAAATGAAGTATTTCATCCCCAAATTTTCATAACTACTATAAAAAATGAAGTTACTTTAATCACAGGTTATACTTTTTTTTTTAAAGAGACAAGCATTAAAATAACTCCTATAGTTATTGATGTGATGTTTAAAATGTCCTCTGTCTGATTTGGCCCTAGACAACTATCTTCTGTAAATTTATACCATAATGAAGAAAAATACATCGACCCAGCTTTTACTTCTGGCACTAATATCTGCTATCTGGGTGACCTTGGACAAATCACTTAAGTTCTCTGGGCCTCAGTGTCCTCAACTGTAGAATGGGAACAGTAACACCCAAACTATCCACCTCCCTAGACTCTGGGCAGCAATGTTCTGTGACGGGCAGAGCACCAGGCCGGGCAGGAGGCAGAGCTGTCCCGCCCGGGCTTTGGGTTGGACAGTGCTTCTCCACTCCCACGGATTCACCAATCAGTTGTTGACTGTTTGTTTTTCATGTGTGGAGGCACACTTATAATTCCAATCGCCCCCAGCAAAGGAGAAGTTTATATGGTTCATCTCACGTAAGATATTAGTTTCCTTTCACTGTTTGGCTTCCAGCTTTCCTGGCAGAGCGCATTCATCTTGTTGAAAAGAGCAGTTTACCCTTGGGAGCTATTTATTCTCTATAGTTTTAGATTCTCAGTATTTTGCATTCAAAGCACTTTTTCTTTTTGCTTTTCTTCCTTTCTTTTGAAGGAAAGAGTGCATGAATGCAGTAGGGGCAGAGAGAGAGGGAGACAGAATCTGAAGCAGGCTCCAGGCTCTGAGCTGTCAGCACACAGCCTGATGCAGGGCTCGAATTCACAAACTGAGATTATGACCTGAGCCCAAGTGGGACACTTAACTAACTGACCCACCCAGGCGCCCCTCAAAGCACTTTTCTAAGCACCAGACTTTACATACCTCATCTCACCAATTTCACTATGCCAACAATAATCTACACATAAATATATCTATATAAACTTTCCTCTTTAGGCTTATGATTTAAATATTATATTGAGCATTTCAATTCCAATAAAAACATGGGAAAACATTAAAGAGACATAATAATAATTGGCCAGGAGGGCAGAAAAATACACAGTCAAAATTCTAGCTGCTTCGCGATGGACTTTGTTCATTCACTAAATATTTGTCTCCCTGTCCTGTACCAGGCATTGCTCTGGCACAGGAAATACATTACAAGGCACTGTAGACATAGTCTGCCCTCACTGACATCACAGGTTTGCCTATGGAATGCCAATTAAACAAGGAATTGCATTAATATTTAAGTTCCTGTGGAAGTGCATGACATAGATTTTCAGGGTGAATATTATTCTAAAGGGTGAGTAAGAAGAAACCAGAAAAATGCAGGGTAGACCAAGAGAAATGTCCAAACAAAGGGAACAGGGTAGTAGGTGTAAGGAAGGAAGGAGGGAAGGAAGGAAGGAGGAGCAGGCAAGAAGGAAGTTTGAAAAATTAAGAGAAAATCAGTTTGGCTGAAACTGACAGTGTGTGAGGGACCATTATAATCCTGGAGTCTTACAGTCATGTGGGAGAGGTTGGGGCTTTACTTCTAAGGGCACCAGAAAGCCTTTGGAGGGTTTTCAGGTGCCACCACCCCATTGCCATGGCCATTGCTGGAAACCAAAGTTGCCTCTGTTGCTGCTGAACACTGCTTCCCTGCGTCATCGGCCCCCAAATCTAGTCTGGATTGAGATATTGAGGCCACAGGCCATGCTTGAATTTGGGGTGTGTGTGTGTGTGTGTGTGTGTGTGTGTGTGGTGTGTGTGAAAGCATGTGCTGCTGTTCCATGTGTGTACAAGAAGGAGCTCTTGCTCCAGCAGAGACCCATGAAATGGGGAATATCCCCAAACATGTAGCAATGGAGCTTAGATGTTAGGCAGTCAAAACATGGCCATATTCTACTACACTTACTTAGAAAGCCTTTTACGTGGAACACCAAGACCATTCTATACCAGTGTTCCATAAGGCACCCTTTGGGAACTGCTATCCTACACCTTTTCTTCACAAGAATGGGTGTGAAGTCAGGTACATCCGAAAGACCCTAACTTATCCTGATCTCACCATTTAGCACTCATAAAACTTGCAGACTGCACTACCCAATTTGATACTCAGTTATATCACTTTCCCCATGTCTTATAGTATTTGGTCATTGTTCCGTGTGTTTGTTTTGTATCTCTTAGAGAATTTTATCTGTAATATATTTGAGATCTAGCAATGTATCTGACACGTAGTACACATACTACATACATTTACTTCTTTTTAAAAAAATATTTATTTATTTTGAGAGAGAGAAAGAGCATAAGTAGGGGAGGGGCAGAGAGAAAAGGAGAGAGAGAATCCCAAGCAGGCTCCGTGTGCTGTCAGCATGAAGCCCAAAGTGGGGCTCAATCCCATGAACCATGAGATCATGACGTGAGCCAAAATTAAAAGACGCTCAACCAACTGAATCCAAAATTTCCTGTTTTTATGTGAGTGGAGATAGTCCAGCTAAGCTTGTAGCTTTCAACAAGGATGTCGGGGAAGGGGCTCTTATGAATTCTTCAGCATTATTTCTACAAATAATTTCTTTCTCCCTATTCATTTTCTTTTTGTGGGGCCTCTACTATGTTGATGTCATGACTGGGTCTGCCCTCCCAATTTCTTAATTTTTCTGTTGATTAGTTCTCTAATCCACTGTTCATTGTAATCTCCACCCATTGCTGAGGTCTTTATGTAATCAGTGTTATTTTTAACTCTGAGGTTTCCAGTGGGCTCCTCTTTATAACTGTAACCTGCTTTATTTTAACAAAGCTCATCTGTCCCCATCTCTTTCAGGATATTCATTTTGCTTATTTTAAAGTCTTATTCTTCCCGCTTGTGAATGTGGCTACATCTGGTAAAGGCCATCCAGTTTAACTTCACTCAGGTAGCTTCCTTCTGCAGAACTGCTATTATTTTATCCTGGGAGCTGGAACTCCCTGGGGTATCAGCTACTGAGAACCCCTGAGGGAAGGTGTTAATTATGAGGGGGGCTCAGAATAGAAGGAGGAACAAAAAGGAAAACCCCCTGAGGTTAGAAAGCCTCTGAGTTGACCACACCCCTTTTTACTCTCACACAGGGGTCCAATCTACCCCCCCATCTAATTTACTCCCCATCTACACATTGTTCTTGTTCCCATTAAAAATTTTTTTTAAATTTTTTATATGCTTTTTTATTTATTTTTGAGAGACAGAGAGAGACAGTATGAGCAGGGGAGGGTCAGAGAGAGAGGGAGATACAGAATCTGAAGCAGGCTCCAGGCTCTGAGCTGAGCTGTGCTGTCAGCACAGAGCCCGACGCGGGGCTCAAACCCATGAACCGTGAGATGACCTGAGCCGAAGTCGGATGCTTAACCAACTGAGCCACCCAGGCGCCCCATCTTGCTCCCATTTTAATAGGCCAGCCTATGCCCTGTGAAGGGGGTGGTGAGGAAGGATGGAAGGCTCAGGGACAGCAGGTGGACAAGCCACAGTGGTTATCCTCTGTACTCAGGCCCTCACAGATCTTAGTTCATGGAGCCCAGCTGGCCCTGGGCTGGGGCTGCTGGTTTTCTCTCTCAAAAGGGCAGTAAGGCAGGGCAGGCAGCAGTCCACCTAGGCCAACCTGACAGGGGCAAAAAAAGCACAAGAAAAAAGCTTTCCTCCAACCTATTCTCACCAGTGGCCTCAAAATTGTGGGCTGCCATTTACCTCTAACTCCAAGA
>NC_043704.1:59899574-59941585 GCF_006229205.1 Suricata suricatta | reverse complement strand
CTTAGTTCATGGAGCCCAGCTGGCCCTGGGCTGGGGCTGCTGGTTTTCTCTCTCAAAAGGGCAGTAAGGCAGGGCAGGCAGCAGTCCACCTAGGCCAACCTGACAGGGGCAAAAAAAGCACAAGAAAAAAGCTTTCCTCCAACCTATTCTCACCAGTGGCCTCAAAATTGTGGGCTGCCATTTACCTCTAACTCCAAGAGCTAACCGTCTTCTGTCTCTCCAGGGTTTCTCATAGACCTTGCATTAGTTCCTCTGTCCATGGCACCTCTGACTTTAGGCATCTCCAGGCTTGGTTCCTGGGAGACAGCTGGCAGCACATGTTGGTTCACCATCCTCTCAGGAATGGGGATCTGCTCCTCTCGTGTGTGATCTCTTCTCTCCTCTTTACCTTTCCTGTCTTTTTCTATCTCCCACTTAAACTCCCTCTCCTCACAATTTCTTTACGCTGGAGTACAAGTGGAGAGGGTTGAAGAGGGAAAAATAATTATTTTATGGTTTGAGGCAGAATTCAAGGATCCACTCCTTAGACTTTATTTATATCCTAAGTGATTACACTGCACGTGAGTTTCATCTAGAGCTATTCTGAGGCCTACTCAATTAATGCCCTGAAGATGGGAAGGCACTAGAAAATTATTGTTATGGTTGTCAGAGTTATGATCTGATACTTATCAGCAGTTTCTTCTGTAGTGGCATTAATTTATTTTATTTATTTGAAATGTTTATTTATTACAGAGA
Organism: Suricata suricatta; assembly: GCF_006229205.1. NCBI lineage: Eukaryota > Metazoa > Chordata > Mammalia > Carnivora > Herpestidae > Suricata > Suricata suricatta. The sequence continues at coordinate 59,940,850 of NC_043704.1, read as the reverse complement.
GAGAGTGAGAGCGAGCATGCATGTGAGCAGGGGAGGGAGAGAGGGAGAAAGGAGAGAATCCGAAGCAGGCACCATACCCAGCCAGAGTGGAACCCAGCGTGGGGCTTGATCTCATGACCGTGAGATCATAACCTGGGACAAAATCTAGAGTTAGATGCTTAACCAACTGAGCTACCCAGGCACCCCTGTAGTGGTATTTATTGTGAGACCAGTGCCGTTTGCAATTTTCGTTAAGTATTGTCAGGATATAATTATTACTTATAGAAAACTCCTTTCTGAATCAGACAAAACCGATCATCTGCAAACATCTTCCTCTTCAAACTGCTAAAAACAAAATGTCTGGAGATTAGCAGAAGTGGCCTCAGGGAAGGCCATGTTTAAGAGACAAAACTATTTGTAATCACAGAAAGAGCACGGTGGCTGGGACGCTGTATATTACTTGAATTCTTCTCTGATGCTCAGATTAGATGTTCCTCTTTAATGGGCAAAGATAGAAGGTCATAGCACCCTTTTTTCTCCCTCCCACATCTTGGTCCCTGACCATGTCTGGATTCACATAGCTGTCTTTGAACAAATGCCCTTGCTTGAGAATACCCCTGGGGAACTTTCGGTGGAGCTGACTCAAGGTCTACCCAGCATCCAGATCTTTGCATGTTTTAGGGGAGCTTCCTTCACCCTACTGAACTGAATGGCTTTTGAGGGAGGCAAGGCTGCCGATGGATGCCAAAGGGGCCAGGTAAGTCACCTGTGCTCAGATAGCTGGATGCTTCCACTTGGTACATTCAATGGTGGTTACATGATACAAAGATGAGGGAGAGTTTAGAATTCCCTGGCAATGCAGACACCAGTAGAGTCCAAGGCAGCAGGGTCCAGGGGTGACCATATGTAGTGGTAGAGGAGGTGGTGGTAGAGGAGGTGGGCATCTTGACAAAACCATTCTATAGCATGACTGTTGCTACAATTTCCTGCAGCTTAGTCTCTCTTCGTCCCCAATCAGAGTCTAAATCTAGCAACTCAGGTTTATGAGCTACCTCATATCCTTTTAATAAATTAGTTGTTTGCGTAAGTTAGCCAGTTGATTTCTGTTGCTTGCAACTAAGAACTTCGCCTGACCCTATATTCTTGTTCCTTTTCTACCTCACTCAGACCCCAGCTATTTTGGAAACTTGCTGTCCACAAGCCAAACCACCTCTGCATACCCAAACTTCATCCTATTTGCCTCTCTCCTTATCCCCCACTTTTTGTCCCTCTATTACCCGGATAAACATTGTCTCTGTCCTAGAAAGCTAGAATTGCTCTACTCTGGTGGAGATGCTACAGGGAGAGAGTGGGGACAAATAAGCTATTTCTTTTTACAAATATCGGAAAGGACCGAAAAACAAAGCCAAACAAAACAAAAACCTATTAGCATTTTCATGTCAATCTTTAATATATTCTCCCAGATTAGATAACTAAAATATTATGAATCAGTTTGTCCACAACAGGCAGTTAAATCTAGAGGGACAGAAACAGTTGGTCATTCCTGTTTGCTATGGCTTATCTTCATGGCTATTTAATGGGCATCCAGAAATACCAGTTCTCAGGAGTAATCCTGTCCTTGAGTGACAGATAGGCTAACTACTTGGGTCTCCAAGGTGCCCTGTGTCTGTCACAAAGGAACCCAGCATTGATGAAAGAAAATAAAGCACAAAAGAAATGAAGTTTGGCCCTCTAGGTTCATAGGGAGTTCTAGTAACATCATGGTTGGTAGGTGGCAATGGCGTTGTGAAACACTGAAGAAAATCTGCTAACTTCACAGTTTTACTTAGTGTCAATCCTGCTGGCCTGACTCAAACAGATGAATGGATGCTTGGACAATTCATGGGAGAAAAAGCAAAGATGAAAATTTAGATTTTCAGTAATTATAAGGGAATCCAACATAAAGCATGATCAAATGACCTGACTGAAAGTGTGACTATGGTATTTTAAATTATTTTTATTATTGCTAAGTATACAGATGTGTTCTTGTGGGAGGGAGAGTGAGTTGGTACAAATATCTTGAAAAAATATCCCCAGGAACTGGAGTTATGTTCTGGGCTTTGCTTCACACTAGTTACATGATTTTGGACAAGGAATTTATTTCACTGGCTTTCAGTTTTCTTTCCTGTTAAGTGAGAAGACACTGGGTGATTTAAAAGATAAGTTTAGCTCCTAAGTTTAAAATACAGTTATCCCCGGGGTACCTGGGTGGCTCAGTCAGTTAAGTGTTTGACTCTAGCTGAGGTCATGATCTTGTGGTTTGGTCTGTGGGTTCAAGCCCCACATCAGGCTCTGTACTGACAGTCTGGAGGCTGGAGCTTGGTTTGGATTTTGTTGTCTCCTTCTCCCTCTTTGCCCCTCCCATCTCACACTCTGTCTTTCTCTCAAAAATAAATAAACTTAAAAAAAATAAATAAAATAGGGGCACCAGAGTGGCTTGATAGTTTGAGCATCCGACTTCAACTTGGGTCATGATCTAATGGTTCATGGGTTCAAGCCCGGAGTCAGGCTCTGTGCTAACAGCTCAGAACCTAGAGCGTGCTTCTGATTCTGTGTCTCGCTCTCTCTCTGCCCCTCCCCTGCTCATGCTCTATCTCCCTCTCTCAAGAATAAATAAACATTAAAAATAATAAATAAAGTAATCCCTTTCCATCCCAATGGTTTAAAATGATATTTTATATGTTTCTTTTAGTGATAGAAAAAAGAACAGAGCCTAAAAAGACTTGACAGGAGAATCTTGTTGATGTAAACAAAGGAAATAATGGCATATGAAGTCAACACAAATATATACTGACTTCCCAAATAGCATATGTTCCTTAACCTCCACTATTGGTATTATTTAAAAAAATTTTTTTAAAGTTTGTTTATTTTAGAGAAAGAGAGGCAGAGTGTGAGCAGGGGAGGGGCCAAGAGAGAGGGAGATACAGTATCTGAAGCAGGCTCCAGGCTCTGGGCTGTCAGCACAGAGCCTGACATGGGGCTTGAACTCATAAACCATGAGATCATGACCTGAGCTAAAGTCAGATGCTTAACCGACAGCCACCCAGGTGCCTGAGTACTTTCTTAAATTTAAAAATGCTCACTCTGGCAAAAAAAAAAAAAAACACAAAACAAAACACCACACTGTTTTTTTTTTTTTAAAGCTTACTCATTTTGAGAGAGAGAGAAAACCCACAGATGTGTGAGCAGCAAGGGGCAGAGAGAGCAGGAGAGACAGAATCCCAAGCAGACTCCTCAATGTCAGTGCAGAGCCTGATGTAGGGCTTGAACCTGCAAACCGTGAGACCATGACCTGAGTGGAGATCAGGAGTCAGATGCTTAACTGACTGAGCCACTCAGGCGCCCCATTTTATTTATACTTTTAATGGTCCAATCAACGGTAAGTACTCCAGGTAGCCAGAGGGTGCTTTTACTCAGGACTGCATGCTACATGATGACGTTAGATAAACTTTTAATTTTGCTGCCATTTTCAGAAATATTTTATTTAAACACTTATGAGTTGAACCAAAACAGGTGGTCTATACCTATACTTTTAAACCAATACTTCCATAATTACATATAGACATCCTTGACCAGCCTTAGGATCAACTGTAGAAAGCTGGGTCCCAAAAAAACTTCCTTAAAACCACAGGCTGAGAACTAGTTCTTGAAAAGCTTTCCAGTGGAACAGAGTGAAAATTCCCCAGTTCTTGGGAGCTATGACAAGGCAATGGATTCCTATAGCTTTCCTATCAGAAAAGAAGACTATCCTCAACTATTTTTGGACACATTTTTCAATATGAGATACCTTCAGACCAGTTTTACTCTTCTTATCCAACCCATTGAAAAATCTCCTGTTCAGTCTTGTATAAAATCAAAATCTGGATATCCTTCTTTCTAATAGCAAAATCTATTTGTCTATTATTGTCACTTCAAATAAACTGGGGATAAGGCAAATGAAAATCTGAAGTAATTAAGTACTATGGCAAACAATTTCTTTATTTTTTTATTTAATTAGTTTATTACCAAGTTGGTTTCCACAGAACACCCAGTGCTCTTCCCCACAAGTGCCCCTCTCCATGACCATCACCCCCCTCCCCCTTCCCCCGCCCTCTTCTGCCCTCACTTTGTTCTCAGCATTCAAAAGTCTCTCATGATTTGCCTCACTCCCTCTCCCCAACTCTTTGCTCCCCCTTCCCCTTCCCATGGTCCCCTATTAGGTTTTTCCTGTATAGCAAACCATTTCAATAATTTTATTATTAATAACATTTAATATATAATGTACATTTGCTATATGACACTCAGCTTTGTTTTTTTCTCTCCAGGCATGGAGCACTATCTTTTGACAATAAATCAATTGCTTCTCCTATGTAAATGAATTTTACACATGTTCTTAGAAACTCATTATATATGAAAACAGAAGGATCTCTGACTGAGGACTTATGTTGGACAGTTGTTTTAATTGCTGAACTAAGCTTTTTATTATTTTAATTTTTTAATGTTTATATTTTTAATAGAGCATGAATGGGGGAGGGGCATAGAAAATGAGGGAGACACAGAATTCGATGCGGACTCCAGGCTCTGAGCTGTGAGCAAAGAGCCTGATGCAGAGCTCTAACCCATGAACTGGGAGGTCATGAGCTGAGCTGAAGTCAGATGCTTAATGGGCTGAGCCACCCAGGTGCCTCTGCTGACCTTAGCTTTTAAGCAAATACAGGTCCTTGGGTTGGGTTTTGGTTTTGGTTTGCATAGCAACTAATATACCTCAAAAACAAAAACAAAAACAAACCAACCCTCAAACTTTCCATTTTCACAATATCCAAGAAAAGAAAAGAAATAATGTTTAAAAACATAGCTTTTTTTTTTTTTTTTTTTTTTTTTTTTTTTAGCAAAACAAAAAGGACTCTGATTGTATTGCCTGGCAGCATCAGGATATGTTTGCTATTTTCCTTAGCAAATGAGCAGAAAATATGGTGAGGCTTAAATTCGAAAAGCTCATTAGATGTGCCTTTAAATCATTAATGCATCATCTTGGTGTGTTGACGTGGAACTTCGGTTAGCTCCAGAGTTAAACACTGTAGGAAGAGCTGGCTAACAGTCTCTGGCCGCTGCATGGCAACGTGGACTAATTATCAATCAGTTTGAAAGGAAGAAAGAAATACTGGCATCTTCTTGCAGCAAAAAAGTTTCTAGGTATGACAAGTATCAAGTCCCTTGGTCTTTAACATTCAAGCCAACAGAAAGAAATGACATAGGAGATACTTCAGGTCACATGCTGACCAAAGCAGGAAAGGAAGGAAAACAACATAATGTATCAGATACCTAAAATACCCCCACACGAGGAAGCAACACACAATAACATCAAAACAAAACAAAATAACAACCAAAAAACAACCCAACAGGACAGCAAGCCTACTGACATGGCAGTCAGGAAGCAACAAAAGGAATGTGAGAGAAACACAATGAAACTCTAATTCAAGCTCAGCACATGTGGCAAAGGTGGAGAGAAGAGAGGTAGACAAAACAGAACACTTCTAGGCGGTAGAGCCCTATGGGAAGCCTCTCAAAAGAAAAGAAAGCCAAACAAACAAAATTCTGTTTGTTTTTTCAAAACAGTAATTTAAAGTTTTCATTTATTTGCTTTTATAAGACAAGGAGTTAGAAATGATCTTTCCGGCAAGAAGTTTCTCCTACTTGTCTATAGTCAAGAAAAAATTAGGGACGCCTACTTGGCTCAATTGGTAGAGCATGTGACTAGACCTTAGGGTCGTGAGTTTAAGCCCCACATTGGGTAGAGAGCTTACTTTAAAAAAATAATAAAGTTGTATATAAGTATAAGCCATTCTCTACAGTCAAGGGGAATTTAAGGAACACAACTGATATACATAGGGAAAGGGAAAGAAAAACAAAATAAAAACAGAGAGAGAGGCAAACCATAAGAGACTGTTAAATATGGAGAACAAACTGACAATTGCTGGAGGGGAGGGGAGGGGGATGGGCTAAATGGATGATGGGCATTAAGGAGGATACTTGTTGGGATGAGCACTGGGTATTGTATGTAAGGGATGAATCACTAAATTCTATGCCTGAAACCATTCTTACACTATGAGTTAACTAACTTGGATTTGAATAAAATAAAAAAAAAACCAATAATAAAACCAAGAATGTTTTTTAAAAGTGAGGGGGAGGGGTGCACTTGGCTGGTTCAGTCAGTTAGGTGTCTGACTCTTGATTTTAGTTCAGGTAATGATCTCATGGTTTGTGAGGTCAAGCCCCGAGTTGGAGTCTGTGCTGACAGCAGGGAGCCTGCTTGGGATTCTCTCTTTCTCTCTCAATCCCTCTCTCCCCCTCCCATGAGCAAACACTCTCTCATTCTCTCTCTCTCAAATAAATAAACTAAAAAAAAATTACACTCTCACACATGGCTAAAAAAAAAAGAGCACTGAACTTCAGTGCTTGAATAAAGATAAAAGATATAGTCTTCTCAGTGGGGGAAAATAAAGCTCAGAGAGGGGGCAGGCTTTGCTGGAGGCACACCGGCTATTAAAGAGATGAACACACATCTGCTGCCTACCCAGTGTTCTCCCCCAGTACCGCTCAGCCTCTCAGTGGTGTGTTGTCCTTGCCTTAGAAGAGTAAAACCTGCTTTTTGTGAAATATTTAGGAAATACAGAAAAGACCATTAAAATTCACCATAATCTCACCACCCAGAGACAATGTAAAGTTTATCATATTTCAGAAATCCCTAATGAAAACCTACATTTAAAAAATATACTGAGAACCCCACAGTCAAGGCCTTGAAATGGATAATATTATGAACCTAGATTCAGACACTCATATTATAGCTACAGTGTTTACTTATATGATTTGTTTGGCTGTTCTGGCTTTCAGTTTCTCATGAGTAAAAAAATTATTATATGCTTATCCTTTTAACTGCAAATTCAAAACTGAGGATTACTATACTTATTAAATGGTCTAGAGACAGATTTGCTTGGAACCCAACAGATAATCTGGACAATGGGTACAATAGATGCTGTTGATAACTGATGATGTCATCTTCCCTTGTGATTCCCTAAAAGCCTCTGAAATATTATTATTTTGCTAGTGATGGGGAAGTACAATTCTGCACCCCCAGTTAACATAAGTGTTTTCCCCACACCACCAAACGATTCTCAGACATTAGCTGGGTGATCTACAATTCAACTCAATTCTGACACTATCTACTGGGAGATAAGTGTCAGATCCCACAGGTTAAGGGTTCAGTTCTACAAGACTAGCTTTCCACTTCTTCCCACCTTCAGATGCCAGTCACAAAGTCCAGGTTGGGGATGCCTGGCCCCTTTAGAAGAACATGCAACTTCTGATCTCAAGGTAGTGAGTTTGATCCCCAGGGTGGGTGTAGAGTTTACTTAAACAAACAAATGAAAAAATAAACTAAAAAAAAAAAAAAAGGTCCAGGTTGTCACCTGACTGACTGGCTATAGATCAAAGATTCCAACAACCCTCTCCTTGGGTTCAATTAATTTACTATAGTGGCTCACAGAACTCAGAGAAACATTTTACTTCCCAGATAACTGGATTATTACAATGGACATAACTCAGGAACAGCCAGATGAGAGAGACACAGAGCAAGGTACGAGGGAAGGGGTGTGGGGCTTCCATGCTTGGAGACTGCACACCACTCCCTGAATCGCCATGAGCTCATTAACCCAAGAAGCCCTCCGAGCCCCATCCTTTAGGGTTACCATGGAGGTTTCGTTACACAACCAAGATTGATTAAATCATCAGCCATTGGCAATTCAACCTCCAGCCCCCTTCCCACCCAGGAGGTCAAAAGGGTGGGACTGAAAGTTCCAACCCTCCAATTATATGGTTGGTTTCCCCTGGTAACCAGCCCCATCTATAGGGTCTTTCCAAAAATCACTTCATTAATATTAAACTCAGGTGTGATTGAATGATAAGATATCTTTATCACTCTTATCACTTAGAAAATTCCAAGAGTTTTAGGAAATCTGTGCCAGAAACTGAAAACCAAATATATATATACATATATATATGTATGTATATGTATGTATATATGTGTGTGTGTGTGTGTGTGTGTGTGTGTGTGTGTCTTATTATGATCATGATATAAAGGAGGAAAAAGAAGAAACCTACTTTCTGGGTTTGAGTTAAAATAGATTCCTTCATATGCTTACTACAGACAAGGAGTGTGACTGACTTGAAGGGGAAAAAAATCACCTGTTACTCAAAACAAAAATTTTAAGAAGAATAAATAAATAAATGGAAAAGAAAGAAAAGCTCTTTCTTACAGTAGAATGTCAAGTGATAAACGTAGAAAAAATGATGAATTAGGAAATGACTAGTTGGAAACCACTATGGTAATATCTGGTTTAGGCAAGAATAATCGGTGGATGCTAAAACTGGTGGTTGAAAATTTGATGAGGGATTGAGTATTTATAGTCTCAAGGTATTGCTTCACAAATTACTTTTTTGATTACAAAAGGAAAATAGTAACTTTACAGTAGAGAAACCTGAGTGAGGATCATCTTAACCAAGTAACCCACATTATCCAAAATAACAAGAGGAAAACTTAATATCAGGTGCCTCTGATAGAGTGCACTAAGGATACAATGTCACGTCTGTGATGACATGCTGAAAATGTATACCCTGCATCTAATCATGAGGAAATATCAGACAAATACAAATTGAGGGACAATCTATAAAATAACTGGCTGGGGCACCAGGGTGGCTCAGTCGATTAAGCATCTGGCTCTTGATTTCAGCTCAGGTCATGATCACAGGGTCATGGGATGGAGCTCTGTGTCAGGCTCTGTGCTGAGTATGGTGCTTGCTTCAGACTGTTTCTCTCTCTTCCCCTCTTTGGCCCTTCCCTTCCACTCACCCTCCCCACCCACCCCCAACCCTTGTGCTCTCTCTCTCTCTCTTTTTTTTTATATTTTTATTTATTTTTGAGATACAGAGAGAGACAGCATGAACAGGGAAGGGGCAGAGAGAGAAAGAGACACAGAATCTGAAGCAGGCTCCAGGCTCTGAGCTAGCTGTCAGCACAGAGCCCGATGTGGGACTCGAACCCATGAACGTGAGATCATGACCTGAGCCGAAGTCAGATGCTCAACCGACTGAGCCACCCAGGCACCCGCCTCTCTCTCTTTTTAAAAAAAAGAAGAATACTGACCAATATTTAAAAAATAAATGAAATAAAATAACTGGCTGTACTCTTCAAAAACAATGAGGTCCACAAGGTAAAAAACCCCCAGACTCTTAACTATAGAAAATAAATTGGTGGTTGCCAGAGGGCAGGTAGGTGGGGGAATGGGTGAAATAGGTGAAGGAAATTAATTTAGTGTTAATTTTATGATTTTTGTCATTATTCCATGGCTATATAAGAAAATATTCTTGTTCATAGAAATATACACTGAAGTATTTAGAGACAAAGGAGCATCATATCTATAGTTTAGTTCCAAGTATTTGAGGTGGGGAGGAATTTGCCTATGGGGAGAGAGACTGATAAAGCAAATTTGGCAAAAACAATTGGGAAATTTGAGTGAAGGGCATATTGGAGTTCTTCATATGGTTCTAACTTTTCTGTATATTTGAAGTTATTTCAAAATTAAAACTTGCTGAAAATAGACAGAGGATTCTGAGAAGACGGTGTCAGTAGCAGCAGAGAATTTGAATCTCCAAATGTCCCTTGTGAAAATATGACAACCAGAAAAACCAAACCAAAATTTCAAGGAGAACATTTACCAAGATAAGATAGCCTGCACAAAGTCCAAAATATGACTGGGTGGGAAAAAATTACCAATTGTGTGGGTAGAATCAGAAGGGAAGCATGAAGCACTGATGAGTTCTCTAAGAATCAGAGATCCCAAAATCCTTCAAAAGATGCTCCCTAAGAAGATGGGAGGGCCAACCTGAGAGCAGTAGTTGAACCCGGAGGGAGTTTTGTAGGCTTCAAGTCGTGAGTAAGTGTAAGAACACTTCAGGAAATCCAAAGTCTTCTGGAATAGTGTGGGCCTCATGGATTCTCAAAACTAACCAAAACTCCCTTCCTAGAAGAAAACTCTGCCTGATGAAGAGCTGTGGGAGTGGAACCCAAACTGAGCAGGATGAAGGAAAGATGAAAGGAAAGAGGAATTCTCTGTAAAATGGGCGAGAGGACCTGTGAAATTTCTCAGAACGAAAATCATGTTTTGATCACCTCACAAAGATAAGAGATAAAAGCTAGGAAAGCTATCCAGGTCTATTTTTCCTTTCCAAAATAAGAAAAACTCAGGGTGCCTGGGTGGTTCAGTGGATTGAAAGTGTCCCACTCCTGATTTCAGCTCAGGTCATGATCCCAGGGCTGTGGGATGGAGCCCTGAGTGTTGGGCTCTGTGCTGAGTGTGGAGCCTGCTCTTTCTCTCCCTCTGCCTTTCTCTCTACTCATGTTCTCTCTCTCAAATAAAAAAACCATAAAAAAAAAGAAACCTCATCTAAAGTAAAGATGAGCAAGAGACAAGGACTGCAGCTAAATCCTACACAAAGTCACTATAAGTCAAAGAGAATAAGGAGCAGAAAACACCATTTCAGATGGTGGAGGTATACCAGAAAGCTGTACCTATAAAACAGATGGAACACATAGCCTAATATTTCCAAATTTAAAATTATGAACATTTTAAAAACTATGGAAAAAGTCACAAATCAGGATTTTAAAACTTCAGAAATGAGGTGATTAGAGAAAATGAAGTTTAAAAAAAAGAAATGGCAGAACTTGGGAAAAGACTAGAAATAAATTTTAAAATTATGTTATAAATGGATATTTAGTATGAAGGAAATAAGGAAAATAGAAGATGGAAAGGAGAAAAAATTTAATCTGGGCAGGATATAAAAAAACTATTCTAGAAAAATGGATAGATATAGGAAACAATAAAGAAGGGCCAACATAAGTATAAAGGGAATTGCTAAAGAAGATAATCAAGCATTGGAATAAACAAATGTTAAAAACGGTAAAGAAGGGTGCCTGCGTGGCTCAGTCAGGTAAGCATCCAACTTCAGCTCAGGGCATAATCTCATAGTTGTGAATTAAAGCCCTGCTTTGTGTGAGTTTGAGCCCAATTCCAGGCTCTGCACTTCTCTCCCTTTCTCTACATCTTGTGGGATTCTTTCTCTCCCTCTCTCTCTTAAAAATAAATAAATAAATACATAAACAACCAAAATAAATAAATAAAACAAAAACCATAAGGAAATTTCCTGAATTAAAAAAAATCATTGATGTTACATATTGAAAGATTATATCACATATCTGGGAAAGACTGACTTATCAGACACAGTCTGGTAAAACTACTGGGTTTCAAAGAAAAGGAAAAAGAATCAGGAATCAAGGCAGAAAAGTGAAATTACTTACAAAGAAAAGACTCCTTTTTATCATCAGTTTTGCCAGAAGCCAAAGGTATAATATGGTTAAAACTCAAGGAAAAAAACTGTAAGCCACAGGTTTATAGTCACTCTAAGTACAAAGGCTTTGGACAAAGTGTTGTGAACCTCAAAGGATCCTAGAAGACCCTGGAGAATAAGATTGAGACACAAATGGTCGGAGGACATTAACATAAGGATTAGTTGTGTACTTTAAACACAAAAGTACCTGTAGAGCTAAAACTAAATGTTGGTTGTAAGGAGAGTAATCTAGCTCATAATAATGATATGCTTTGGCAATATAGATACGTATGCCTAACGAAAACTGGGATGAGAGTGGGGAGAATTACGAAATAATAAAATTAAATGAAAAGTAGACTAAGTTCATTAATTTTTTATAGGTATTAACTAGAGTTGGGATTTTGGGGTTGAAAAAAGAGATAGAAAGGAAGATACCAGCTAATTTCAAAATTGCTCATCACAGAGATGAAATTAGAAGAGGCTAATGGCATTATACAAATACATTAGTGAAGAGGAAACTATTAGAGCAACAACAACAACAACAACAAAAACTGCTTTATTTTTTTTAAGTTTATTTGTTTTGAGAGAGAGAGAGAGAGAGAGAGAGAGACCGTGTGCTTAAGAGGTCTCAAGTGGATAAGGGGCAGAGAGAGAGGGAGAGAGAATCTCAAGCAGGCTCAGCACTGTCAGCAGACCCTGGGATCATGACCTGAGCTGAAATCAAGTCAGATGCTTAACCAACTGAGCCTCCCAGGCGCCCCAAACCTGCTTCGTTTTGTAGGCCATAAATTTTAAATGGTTACCTATAGAAGAAGAGAGGGAATGAGGTGCAGAGAACAGAGGTAGAAGCTGGACTTCTTTGACTATATCATGTTTTATAGATTTTTATTTAATTTTCAAACAAAATTAAGAAGCATCCCTGAAATTCAAATGTAAAAGGAAACAAATGAACCTAAACGTTGATAACATAACTGCCCTAAAAGGGTAACATAACTGTCCTGCTACCTTGCTTTAAAACAAAGGAATTTGTCTCAACATCAATCATGAAATATGTCTTAAGGTAAAAGGAACTATGAAAATAAATCTTTAACTATTGCCAGTAGTCTTATTGTTGGTGGCAATGTTAGTATTGTTATCTAAAACTGTTGTGTGTATATTGTGCGTTAAAGAAATGAGTAAGTTACCATTGAGAAACAGGGTTTTTGGTACAGGAGAAAGGAAATACATACATGTGTAAGATAGACGAGGTTATGTAAAAACCCTGTATTTCTGAGTTTGAATCAGAAGTACTACTGTGAACTCATCATATAGTCTCTCCTTTAGCTCTATTAAAAAGATTTAGAAAAAACTTACCAATCCGTTAGTAATAAACACCTCTAGTCTTCATACTGTGGTCTCTCTTTGTTACTCAAAGGACCCTAACCTTTCTGGGAAAATGGCTAATTCCATGTTGGAGACAAGAACTGACCCTGATGATAGGGCACCTGGGAGGCTCAGTTGGTTAAGCGTCTGACTCTTGATTTCAGCTCAGGTCATGACCTCACAGTTGGTGACTCTGAGCCCTGAATTGGGCTCTACGCTGACAGCGAGGAGGCTGCTTGGGATTCTCTCTCTTTCTATCTCTGCCCCACCCCTGTTTACACTCTATTTCTCTGTCTCAAAATAAATACACATTAAAAAGGAAAAGAACAGAATCTGATCAACCTGGAATAACTTTTCATACCAAAAAGCAAGGAAGATGTCAGGGATCTCTTGGAGAGAATTCGGGATCCAACTCAAATTGGCTTCCACTGGCCAATGAATAATTTGAACTTAAAGTTAGTAATGGCAATGGGTTGAAGCACATCAAACAGGCTTAAATTCATGAGCTCACGATTATGTTAATAAAATCTCACTGATCATTATCATAGGATGCTAGGAGACCAACTCATTATATTGAAAATGGCTAAATAAAGGTAAAAAAATGAATACTTTACCCCATGTTTGTTTATAAACAGTAGCCTAAGGTGCCAAATAACTGATGAGGAGAGGTTTCTTATTATAGAAGTACTCCAGCTCCTTGAGGAGCCTAGATAGCACAGTCAATTAAGCATCTGACTCTAGATTTCTGCTTAGGTCATAATTTCATGTCTTGTGAGATTGACCCTGTGTTAGGCCTTGCCTTGACAATGTGGAGACTCCTTGGGATTCTCTCTTTCTCCCTCTCTCTTTGCCTCTCTCCTGCTTGCATGCCCATGCGCTCTCTCAAAATAAATAAATAAGTAAATAGTTTTAAAAAAAAGGTATTCCAGCTCATAAACAGAGGTGCCTGGGTGGCTCAGTTGGTTGAGAATCCCACTGTTGATGCTTTTGATTTCAGCTCAGCTAGTGGGATCCAGTCCCATGTTGGGCTCTGAATTGAGGGTAGAGCCTGCTTAAGATTCTCTATCCTTCCTTCTGTCTCTCTCCCCTGCCCACATTCTGTCTCTAAAATAACTTTAAAAAAAAAAGACTCACCTATTAAAAAAAAGAAAAAAAGAAGTGATAATCAAAATATTATCACCTTGTTGGGTGCCTGGGTGGCTCAGTTGGTTAAGCGTCCAACTTCTGCTCAGGTCATGATCTCATGGTTCACAGGTTCGAGCCCTACATCAGGCTCTGTGCTGACAGCTCAGAGCCTAGAGGCTGCTTCAGATTGTGTCTCCCTCTCTGCCCCTTCCCTGCTGGTGCTCTGTCTCTCTCCCTCTCAAAAATAAATACAATATTAAAAATTTATATATATTACCACCTTGTGCCTAATGAATTCTTGAAACTAGGCAATTATGACCAACAGTGGCCATCATCACAAAAAGAGACAACCCAGACACTATGTGCCTCCTGGTAAAATATAGACCCCCACTTTCAATGCAGTATTGTCAGAAAAGAAATCAGATCTATATTTCCATACCTGAAAGGCCTTTCCCCTTTCCTTCTGTCTATCCAAGTTTGCTTATCTATTATGACCTTTCCAAGCTTCACTTCCTCCAACAAAGCTATCTGTGGGATGAATGACTTCTCTAAGGTCTTGTAGTACTTGGAACAGTGCTGTCCAAAGAAAACATAATGTGACCCACATACGTGGTTTTAAATTTTCTAGTAGCTACTTTAGAAAGTACAAAGAGGGGTGCCTAAGTGCCAATGTTGTTGAAACATCTGACTGTTGTTTTCGGCTCAGGTCATTATGTCGTGGTGTGTGAGACGGAGCCCTATTGTACAGAGCTAGTGACTAGTGTAGAGCCTGCTTGGGATTCTCTCTGTCTCTCTCTGTCCATCCCCACTTGCTTGCACGTGAACTCTCTCCCTCTCTTTCAAAATAAATACTTAAAAAAAGTACAAAGAAACAAGTGAAGTTAGTTTTATTAATATATTTGATTTAACTTAATATATTCAAAATACTATAACTTAAACATATAATCAATAAAAAATATTAATTACACATTTCATGTCTTTGCATACTGTCTGAAATCTGGTGTGTATTCTCTACCTACAGTATATCTCATTTTGTGACTGGCCACATTTCAAGGGCTCAATAGCGACATGTGGATAATGGCTACCATAGTGGATATCACCCACCTACAGGATCCATTATATAATTTAGCACGTGACTATCAGCTCTAGGCAGGCAGAAGATGGGTTCCATAAAATCAGACCTATAACTGAAGTAATGTCAATCCCTAAAAATCCTCATAATACATTGATGCTGCTTTTTTAGAGCCACAGCGGGAAATGTGGGAGGTGACTGTGATGGACTGAATGTTTGTGTCCCCCTCTGCCCCCAAATTCATGTTGAAGCCTAATCCCCCATGTGACAGTGTTTAGGGGAGATTTGGATCATGAAGTTGAGCCCTCATGAGATTAGTGCCCTTGAAAGTGACGGGAGAGAGCTTCCTTCTCTCCCTGCTCTCCGGGCCACGGGAAGACACAGCCATAAGGCACTGTCTACAAGCTAGGAAGCCAGCTGTCACCAGGCACCGAATCTGCTGACACTTTGATCTTGGACTATCTAGTCTCCAGAATTGTGAGAAGTGAGGTCTGTTTTTAAAGCCACCCAGTCCATGGTATTCTGTTCAGCCGGATAATGTGCTAATGAGATGATTTCCTCCTCACAAACAAGCAGTCCAGTTCCGTAAGAGGAAGTATGACGCCAGCAGAGGGGGCTTCTCCGCCTCAGTCTGTCAGGAACACAGGGAAAGGACGTCCCAGACTGGGGGAGCTGAGGCCTTCATGTCCAAGGTTTTAATTCTTCTGTGTAACCAGTAATGTATGGTTAGAAGTTGGCGCTGAAATGCCCTGATATGTATTTCATTGTTCATGAGAACTGGATAGGCTTTTGAAATCTGGATCCAAGAGGCAGTATAACTGGTTCTAGATATACAACTGCTGGCTGATATGAATAAAGCGAAAGATTGTTCCTTGGGCATCCAAAAGCATATGTCATTAAAAGACAAATGTCCCCATTGAATAAACTAAAGAAATATTTCCAGGGAAACATTTCAAATTTAAAAATCTATGGTGACCAAAGAGTTCTGTTGCTGAAAGCCTCCAAGAAGACATCTTGTTGCATGGTAGTTTGATTTTTATTTAAAAGCACCTTATCGGCATGCCTGGGTGGCTCAGTCGGTTAAGCGTCCATCTTCGGCTCAGGTCATAATCACACAGTTCGTGGGTTCGAGCCCCGCATCTGGCTCTGCGCTGACAGCTAGCTCAGAGCCTGGAGCCTGTTTCAGATTCTTTGCCTCCCTCTCTCTCTCCGACCCTCCCCTGCTCGCGCTGTTTCGTTGTGTCTCTCAAAAATAAATTAAAAAAAAACATAAAAAAAATAAAGTGAAAGCACCTTATCAGCATCTAGCTCAAGTATAAACATTTGATTATTGCCACCACCTGTCTCTACAAGAGTATTCTCATTTCTCAATAAACCTGCTTTCGTGCCCTCTGTCCCAGTCAAACATATGCCTGGTGACTTTCTCAACAAGGTGATTTCCTTCTAGTTTAGTTCCACCCCTGTAGTTCTAGAACACCCTGTTTGCCACAGTAAAAGTCTACTCCCCTGGAAAGGAGTCTCCGGATACTTCCCCTCTAGGGAAGTGAAATGAACCATGGTCTTGCCTACCCTGTAAGGATCATTATTTTCATTTTTCTTCTTGAAAGCAGTCACTCCATTCTTTCAGTGCATTTTTTTTTTCATGGCAGCTTCATATTTACATTACTCTGCCTGGAAGGCCCGTGGGACTTTTCCTGCTCCGGACCTCAGTAATTAGCATGACAAATGCTTGGCTAACTAGTTCCTTGGGCCAGTGTTTGGTCAGGGAGATGCAGAGGCTGACAGGAAAGGTTAGGAGCCAAGTCTCCCACAGCAGCTTCCTCTCCTCCCCAAAGCCAAAACTGAGAATAGCCCTTCTCCAAACTGAAGAAACAGTAACGGCAAACATAACAATGGCTTGAAGAGAAAGGGAAAAAAGATTAAAACTCACAAAGTTATACTTTATTTTTTTTTCCTAAACCAAATTCTTTGTGGTACTGAAGAGCGACAGGTGGGAAATGACCCCTATAGGGAAGGCATGCCTGACCAACACTTTGTCAGATTAAAGGAAAAAAGGTCCTGATCAAGCTTTTGCTCTTGGGTTCAGAGATCTTCACTTAGCAGAGCCCTGCACTAATGGTGGCAAAACTGCTTCTCATGAATAACAAGAATTTAGAGTGGGAGGCGAGCATTTGGGGTAGGCCGTAGCCAATGAGATGGTGATAAACCAGGGCCTAATAGTAGTGCCACCATCTTGAAATCTCCCTTGGTGGGGAAGGGCTGGTAAGCTGTTATGATAGTATTGCCCAGATTTCTGCTTTAATCTATCGCTTATCCTTCTGTAATTCCCTTATGCTATTCCAAATCCTCAATAAAATTCTGCTATATCCAAAAGCATTATTTCATGTTATTGTAAGAAGGGACTGCTAGTATAAAAACTTGAGTTATCTGCCAGTCCCATGGTTCCCAAATGTATTTCTCAGACTGGTGAACTTTTAGGGACTGCTGGGGTTGATATTTTTTACAAACGAATTTTCACTCTTGTTTCATAAAATAAAAGGTGTTTAAACTTCATAACTTTAATTTCACAACAACTGTTAAAAATGTTTTTATCTGGAATGATCTCATACTTGGAACCAATTAAAAAGCATATATTCTATTTTATTTAGTTTTAGCTTCCAGGTTCCTCAAATCTTTCTTCACTTATTTATTCACTTTCCAAAGACATTAGTAAACCTCTCATGTATCAAGCACTGTGCCAGGTTCTGGAATACGGAGATGAACATGACTCTGCCCCTGTCCTCCATCTCTTACACTGTCTAGGAAAGTCAAGCAAACAGTGCACTTGTGCTGTGGTAGAGAACCTCACCAAATACTAAAAGCAAAAAGGCCAAGCAACAGTTAAAAAACAGTCAATTTATTTTTTTTAATGTTTACTTTTTTATTTATTGAGAGAGAGAGAGAGAGAGAGAGAGAGAGAATGAGCGAAGGAAGGGCAGAGAGAGAGGGAGAGAGAATCCCAAGCAGGTTCCTTGCTTTCAGCACAGAGCTTGATGTGGGGCTCGGTCCCACGAACAGTGACCTGGGCCGAAATCAAGAGTCAGATACTTAACTGAATGAGTTGAGCCACCCAGGTACCCCACCCCGCCGCCCGCCGCAACATCAATCTATTTCTAAGCAGAAGTGCAAGAACTACTAAAGCCTGATGTCAGAACTTTGCACATACCATTTGAGTTTTCTTACTGATGATTTCGGGGGAAACTGACAGTATACTCCAGAGATCATGGAATTTTCTTCTGAGCAAATTACAGGGCTAGGAACACAACTCACGTGCCAACATATGGTGGTCCATACTGCACACTGGACAGGAAGAGATGAATTGTATGGAATTGGGAGATAAAAGCTGCCTCCCCACTTGTTCACAATAGGATGGCTCTGCACAGTCATCCTGCTCACTTCAGGATACAACCTGAACAGCAGCAGAGGACAGGCCTGAGTCAGGGCTGTGCTGCCACGGTGACAGCACCTTAGGATTTGGTGCCAGCCTGGGGCTGGGGCACTTGCTCAATACACACAGTTGGGAGATGTCTGGGAACAGTGATGGCACCTTGGTCCATCCTGCCCAATACGATTCCAAGCTACCAGACTTCTGAGTGCTGATTCTAAGTGAGAGTTACGGAGGCATATGGTGGTATCCCTGTCATCTGGTTCTGGAATTTCCACAAGGGGGAAGGTAGGGAATGCTGGCATAAATGGATACACATACACATTCATATGGGAAGAAGATCCAGAGGCAGGTACACGGGGGAGGCTTTTTTCTATGCCCTAGAGGGAACCATACTAGAAGGAAAGACCTAACTATGCATTTTTTAAACATTATATAATCAGAATATATGTGTCAAAGGGATAGTTGCTGGAACAGTCATTTCCTCCCCTCGTGTCACCTCGGTTCTTATCAGATATAGGTCTAGAACTTTCACACAATTACCCACCCTTATTTCAGATCAAAACCTCCATAGATGAGCTGCTGGCTGCAGTTCCAATATCTCAGGCCGGGTCTTGTGGCTTCTTTGAAGCGCATACATGTGACAATGGTACAGAAACACAGGAAATGACTATTGAACACACAGAGGCTTGGCAGCTTGCGTCCATCTCACACATTCCTATTTTAGATTCTGAGCAGCTCTCCCTCCCAGTGTGCGCTATGGAATAGAGGGTCTGGCAGAATCATCCAAATGAAATGAGGTTCCTTCTCCGCAGGGGATTAGAAACAGCGGTGCGGTCCTTTCCCTCCACAACCCTAGAAACCTTGAGTTTCCCAGAGAAAGGCCCACCGGGGAGCCAGGAGCCACGGAAGGTGCAGGTAACCTGCGCCTCTACAAAGCCCCGAAACGCCAGGGAACCAGGCCAGGGAAGGTGCGAGATGAACCGGAGTTGTCCCGGAGGCAGGTTTCGGGCGATGCGGCAGCTTCCGCAGGGCAGTGATTGCTTTGAAGGGAAAAGAGAGCGAGGGTCCTGTGGCCCCTAAGGGCTCCCGAGGTCAATTCCCAGGGGACCCAAAGCAGCGACCGGGCTCTGAGATCTGGCAAGTTCCTGGGAGTCGAGCGAGGAGAGCGAGTGTCTTACCTGGCCAGGCTGGCTGGTGTAGTTGAAGGAGTAGATGTTCTCGGTGCTGACGCTCACCACCCCGCTGTAGACGCGATCGAAATCGGCGCCCCTGGCGGGGATGCGGAGGTCTCCGTGCGCGAGGGTTTCCGCGGGGCGCAGGGGTGCTGCCGCCCGCATCAGCCAGGGCAGCAGCGCGCAGAGCAGCGCGAACCGCGGGCAGCAGGGCATGGTGGGCGCCGCGCCCCTGCCGGGAAGCAGAGCGGCCCTGGCGAGGGGGCGAGCGCAGAGCTGGCCCTTCCAAAGCCCCCTGCGGGCCCCGGCGCCCGCTACAGCGCAGCGCGGGCGGTGCCAGACAAGCCCCGCCGGCGAGTGCTGGCAAAGTGCGCGCAGGCGAAGGGTCGATCAAATATTGATGCAGCCTCCTGGGGTCTCCGCGGGAGGTCGAGGGCCTCGGGGAGTGGGGGCGGGGGGCAGGGGGACCTCCGGCTGCTGCTTTGCTCTCCGGCTTCTAAGTCCGTTTCCTTCTCCCTTTCTCATTTCTGAGAATCCTCCACTTACCCAGCTATCCTACTCAACCTCAAAAAAAAAAAAAAAAAAGGCATTAAATGCATTAGAAATATTCACTCGTCTTAAAGAGTCAACCTGAGCAGCCACCGAGCAGGAAATAAGTAAATGGCACCCTGGCTGCAAGAGAAGAAATAGAAAGCAACAGAGCCTGTCCCCGAAGAGGGTGCACGAGTTCGCTTTTCGTGTCTGCCACCTGCAGAGAACTCCTGCCCAGCTGAATGCTGGTTATTAACTCTCAGTTCTTCTCCAACAGAAACCCTTCCCAGACACCTGTTTTATTTCCATACATCTTCTCTTCTCAAGGAGAGCCTCGCATCATCGCTTTCTCGCTCCCTCGCTGTACGTATTAAATATGTAGTGTCAGAAAAACAATGAATAGATAGGGTAAAGAAGACGGTTTCGATCACCGCCTGAAGTCTGGTCCCGGAAGTTGTCAAGGACGGCTCAGAGCCGCAAGATTTATGCAGAGGGCATTTCTTTCCGCCCCAAGTTTTTGCCTACTTTACCACTGCAATGACTTCTTAGATTCAGGGAGAATCCCTGGGATTCTGGATTGTTTTTCAAAAAAAGAAACCACAGCCACCATTAAAAGGAAATACCCTTCTGGCAAAATTTAGGGGATTCAATGTAAACAGTTGAAGAGGTAGATAAAAGGTTAAGGCTGGAAGAGAATCCCCGGGAAGTCCTTGCTGAATGTTGAACAATTACAGTTCAGGTGTAGAAGACAACTCAATGTTTTATTTCATCTTCAAGTTATTTGTAAGCTTGAAAATAACGTATTTGCATTGAACCGGAAGGAACATTTAAAGAGAAGCAAGGAAGAAGAAAAGGTCATGTTCAAAGAGTTAAGTTACAGATTAAAATCCTAGCATTTACTATTCAAAGGGAAGTGTTTTTTTTTTAATTTAAAACCTCATTGAATTCCTATAATTATCAAAAATGAGTTCCAAACACTTGGTACAGTGTTTTATAAGTGTGCAATCTGAAAGCAATGCTGATGGAAGAGTGAGTTAGAGACTCCTTATTAGGATAATTTTCACTTTACAAAATACATTCTTGAGAATGTATAGGCATAGGATAAAAATATTAACTCAGAGGAGTTTAGGGATAAAGTTTAAAGTGCAAGCTCATTGTTTTGAGAAATATAATAATTTCATCCAGAATTTGAATAATAAGAAACTGCTGTATTTCAAATGTCTATGCCTCTTTTTAGGACTTAACAAAATTTCAGAAATGTGATGTTTCTAAAGTTCTTCCAGTTTAGCTGGCCTGGCCAGTTCAGGCACTCTCTACAGGGATGGGTCATGGAGTTCTACTCAAGATCACAAAAGATAAGGAACTGACTTTTTCACAAGGTAACTCCTTCTTTTGGCGGCAAGCGGCTAGTTATTAGAACAATATTTCACATTCTAAATTGGAATCTGCCTCTCTTCTACTCACTGGCATGAGTTCTGCCCTCTGGAGCCATACGAATAAACCTAATCCTTCTTCCACATGACAGCCTTGTAGGTATTTGAAGGAGCTATGAGCCTAACTATAAGTAATGAAGTTAGAAATGATGAGAATAGATCCTTTATCTTAGCAAAGAACCCCAAATATTTACTTTAAAGCCATTATAAATGATATATATACTGATTTGAATTATATATTACAAATCACTCTATACTATGATCTAATTCTCATTCCACAGAATGACCTTAGGTAATTAACCTCCCAGGATCACAAGGTTGCTGTACAGATAAGGGGGGTGGGGAAAAGAATGTATTTGAAATTGTATTAGAACATTTAAAAGGTTGTATGACCAAATATTGTTATTGTATGATTCCTAGTTCAACAGCTAAAAAGTTAAATATGGTCCATCAGCCAGGCTTGTAAATATCTACAATCCCAAGCTGCCACTGTGAGAGGCTGAATATACAAACAGATGATGATTAGACCACATATGAAAATAGACCTCTGACCCCAACCTCTGCAACAACCGGTCCTGGAAGGCAAACCACAATCTCTGTAGCAAATGGCCCAGAACAATCAGGGCTTGGTCTGTAACTGCCAACTTCCCCAATTTTTGCTTCTGCTTCCAATTCATGATCAATTGGAGGAAGTTAAATATGCTGTACAAACCGTAAAATGGCCCACTTCTAGTTAGCCTGCGTGCAGCTTCTCTGTGGCACTGAGATCCAATCACAGTATTTCTGAAACCTTCACTTTTTTTCATTATAAAGCTTTCCCAGTCCCCTGCCAGCCTTTGAGTCTTGGTTAAACACAAGTGTTAGTGGCTTGCTATAGCAAGCTCCGAATAAATAACCTCTGTTATCCTTTGAGTGGTCTTTGTTTATTTCCATAGTTTTCCTGAAGGTTCCAGTGAGATGTTGTCTGCACTGCCTGTCACCATGGACTCCATCCTTTAACCAGGTGGGATAAAACCACGTACCCTGTACCTTACTGCGTGCAGTGTTGAGTATGTGTTGACACGGCCAGTGAGCTTTGTGTCTGAGCTCCCCTTTCTTTGCTTTTGAGTTCTTTGGCTATCTAGTCTCCGTGTGATACGTGGGTTTTGTTATTGGTTCTCATTTGTTTGGTACCTTTGGTGGAGTCAGGCTGTTCCTTTTCATCCCTTTTTACTCTCTCTTCTGCTTCTGTTTTGCGCTATGTTGTCTAAAAGTATTGTTTGTCACAGAGTAGAACACTGGACCAACATTCTTTTGGACATACTTTGCTTTTGATCACGTATAAAACTAGGCTATCCTTTGTTTCACTTGTTTTGTCCTTAGGGTTTGGCTTTGATTCTCAGAGAGCATTCTCTCTGTTTTTCCACCTGACTGCAGGTATAGGTCGTTGAGTCTACATTTGGAGGCAGCTACCTTCAAGTCGGGGTCTCAAGACTCCAAGTCCACAAGCATGGTTTTCAGCTGCCAGCTTTTACAGGCTGGGTAAGTCTAATTTCTCTCTTCTTTTTGGAGAAGTTCCTAATGAGTGTCCACTCACTACAATTCTAATTACTTTTTTAAGTTTATTTATTTATTTTGAGAGAGACAGAGATAGCACAAGTAGGGGAGGGCCAGAGAAAGAGAGAGAATCTCAAGCAGGCTCAGTGCTGCCAGCATAGAGTCCAATGCAGGGCTTGAACCCATGAAGCCACGAGATTATGATCTGAGCTGAAACCAAGAGCTGGACACTTACCCAACTGATACACCAAGGCCCTGCTACAGTTCTAATTCTTACACCTATGTTTCAAATGGCATAACTTCACTAAGGATAATCTGGGTCTTCAATGGCCACTCTGTGGGACACTGGACTTGAACAAAATCATTTGACAGGTGCCTTAAAAAAGAAAAAGAATAAAGTTTTCTCGAATTAATGGGCCCTACTTTTTGACTGGTTTGCAGAGGCTTTCAAATGAAATTTTGTGTTCAAAAATTGCTTCACTAAAATATTCTTATGTCAAAGCTAGTGAAAAATTTGGCAAACGTAAAACAATAATCTAGACTCACTTCCGTAGTAAGTCCTCACCCTCCTAGTCCTCCAGTTGCCTTCCAGTGGTCGGCTCCCCCCATCCCTTTACAATCCCTCCTTCTGCACCTCCTCCTTCTTCTTTCCCTTGTCCAGACCTCCTATCTTTTCCCAAGAACTCTCTAAAACCTCCAAATGCTAGTTGGCCTCCAATGGTCTATCCCTCCTGTAAGCCAGGTATGCAGGTAATTGTAGAATTTAAACCTTAGACCTGAGATGAATTAAGAAAGTTTTTCCTGGGACACCTGGATGGCTCAGTTAGTTGAGCAGCCGACTTCAGCTCAGGTCATGATCTCACAGTTCGTGGGTTCGAGCCCTGCGTTGGGATCTGTGCTGACAGCTCAGAGCCTGGAGCCTGCTTCTGATTCTGTGCCTCCTTCTCTCTCTGACCATCCCCCGCTCATGCTCTGTGTCTCTCTCTCTCAAAAGTAAATAAACGTTAAAAAATTTTTTTAAAAAAGGAAAGGTTTTTCTAATCCCAAGCAAGACTAGCAAAGGTTCATAATAGAATCTGTAATTCATTGGGTGCACATAACCCTGAGTTGCCTGTCCTATATCAGCTTGTATGCATGTTGATCAGAACTTCAGATACTAAATCCCGGATAACAAAAGCTGATTGGATCAACCTGGAGAGGGACCTACAGGATTCCTCTCTCCACAAAAAGCCTTAGGGTCAGGAAAAGGGCCATAAAATAAGTCAAAGTCTCCTAAAAGCCATACCTGAAATGTATTTAATAAAAGTTGATTGCATCATAATTCAATAGTGCAAACAAAAAGATGAAATTACAGGAGATTTCAGAATAAATAGAAAATACCTTCCAATAGCACTAATCTTTCAGCATCAAATCCTGCCATCTTCGCTTAACTTCTTTGTTGCAGTAAATATAGAACAAGTGTAAGTATTTTAGATAACACAGAGATTTGTCTGTATCTCCCAGCCCCTAACTATAACTCTTGCATCCCTGATTGAAAAACATCTCTTCCTGTTCTGTGATACCACATCTACACCTTTATTAGTGAGAGATATATTTTGCAAAGAGAACTATAATATTAAAAACACACCAAAGGGACTATTTCTTGAGGTTTCAGAAGACTTGTCAATTCCTGATCAACTTGTGTCTGTTGTATATAAACCTTTCCTTCTCCACTGTATTTAATGTATACTCCAGATATAGATCTTGAGATTGAACTTGACACTCTATGGGCTAATATTCCTTTGACATAGGAAAAATAATGGGAGCAGAATCTGTTAAAGTTCAGATAGATGTTGCCAAATTGTTACCCAAACCCAAGGGTAGAAACCTGAGTAAGGAAAACCTCAAATTTTTAGTTGAGGGCCTTATATTGAGAGCCCTTTTATAACGTGCACTAACCCTTGTAACTGTCCTGCCAGTAAAGAAACCATATGGACAAATATATTGATTTATTCAAGATCTCAGGACATCGATATAATTGCTACCTCTACTTCTGCATTAGTACCTAACTCAAATATCTTCTTGTCATCAATTTTTTTTCCCAAACCACCTGCCTCACTGCTCATTGCTGTGCTGTTTCAGGGTGTATTCCTACACTGAACAGTCAATATCTTTTTGCCTTCATATGAGAGGACAATGATGTACATGGATAGCTAGGCCCTAAGGGTTTTTTTTTTTGAAAGCCCCGTCCTATTTTCTTAGGTCCTTAATCAAGAATGCAAAGATACAAATTTCCTTTGTGGTTTACTTCAGAAGTAATATAATATATAGATGATTTCCTACTTTGTTCAGAGAAGTTTATAGTTCTCAGTCTTAAAAGAGAAAAGGCATAAGGTCTCAGAAAAGATAAATTACAATTTTGTGAAAACATAGTATATTATTTAGGGTAGGAATTATTTTAAGGAGGAACAGACATTCTCTCATGACAGGGTAAAGATGATCCATGACTCTCCTGGACCCTTCACAAAACTAGAGCTGAGATGACACCTAGGTCCCAATGGATATTTCAGACAATGGGTGCAAATTTTTTCTGAGACTGTGACACCTCTTTATGAAATGGCTAAGTCTTCAGTAAGATCCACTCTCTTCTGGGATCCCAGGTTTTACACAAGCCTTCTTTAACCTGAAGAAGCCTCTTTGGCAGTCTGCTTCCCTAGACATCCTTAACAACAACGGAAACCGTTTTGCCTATTTATACATGAGTGTTTTGGGGCTTAAAGCCTTGGAGTTTTAATTCAACTTCATGGAAACCATCAAAAACCCATCACTTGCTGTAGCCTCACCCTCACCCCAGTCGCAAAGGCTGATACCTTTTGTGTCAGTGCAATATTGCTGCTGCAAAACTTCTCGATGCTTCTGGGAAATTAGTTCTAGGTTCCCTGTTTGACTTTATGGTTGCTTGTGCAGTACCGACTTTATGACTGGCTGAAAACACACAACACCTTTTAGTGAGTTAATTAACCTCTTATGAATTTCTGTTGACCCTCTCCCCCTTACATTACTACTGCTGCAACACCCTGAATCCTACCACTCTTCTGCTCTGAAGAAAAGGAATCCCATAACTATATTACTTCAGTGATGGGATTTTCTGTACTTTGCTTAGCTTTATTGGAGACTCACATTGAGAATCCTGACCTAATATTTGTTCATGAGTCATACTTCAAAATTGAAACTAATTTCTAATGCTGTCACTAATCTAAACTGTTCTTGATAGGACAGTCCTCTATCTGAGATAAAGTTAGTCCATATGGCAGCATTTATAACACCTAGAACTTGTTGACGAGCCAAAGACATAAGAGTAAACACGTACGCAGATAGCAGGTGTGCTTCTGGAGCAGTTCATTATGCTTTTAGAAACAAAAAGGTTTCCTCACCTTTGGGGAACCCTCATCGAAAGTGGAAAACAAGCTAAGGAATTTTTAGATGCATTTCTACTTCCTAGTGATATAGCTATTGTAAAGATCGAGGCCCATGCTAACAGAGATAATATGGATGTTAAAGGACATGCTCTAGCAGACCATTTTGCCAAGAAGCCAACAAGCTGTCTTAACTGAGTTTATGATACTAACTAAACTCCCAAAGGATAAATCTCTGGATTGAGTCAAAGAGGCTATCATCAAATAGCCTCTGATTTGGAAATGGAGGAATGGAAAAATGCATCATATCCTAAGATAATCCTCGACATGCTCAAGATGGCCATTTGGTGGCACCAGAAGATTTCAAATGGATATTAGCTGAATTTCTCCATGAAGCTACTCATCAGGGTAAAGACAAATTGCTTTCTATTTCAAACCAACATTAGTGAGGAAACTTTAAAAAGACAGTGGAGATTATTGGTGGGTTATGTGTTACTTGTGAACAGCATGTCCTTAAAAAATTAGAAAGATGAGGCATGTCAAGAACCAAAGCCTCAAGGATCTTTTGAATACCTTCAGATGGATTTTATCCAGCAATCACTCTCTACAGGATGTGTTTATTTTTAGGATGGATTAGAGCATTTTCCTGCTGAAAATCTTTGATGAAATTTTTTTTAGTTTCTGAAAAGCTGCATGATTTTGTTTCCAACCTAGGGTATATCAATTTTTTATATTAAATGACCAAGACACAGTTTATATGAATCCTTTTAAAAGAACTTTGTAAGGCATTATTCCTTCTCAAAAACTGTGCTGTGCTTACCACCTACAAACTTCTGGAAAAATCCAAAGAACTAATGATGTCCTTTAATTAAAATTAGCAGCACTTTGGAAATCCTTGAGTTTCCTAGCTACAGGTACGCCCACTAGCCCATATGGCCATATGATCCATTCCCTCAGAGACACACTGGTTATATCCCTATGAACGGTTAACAGGAAAACCCATACATTTAGAAATTATATGCCTGATATTAGACTCTTCTCTGCTGAATGGATATGTGGCAAAATATTGCAAGGGAGTCAGATACTATACCCAGTCGTATCATGAGCAACGTAAGCCTAGCTTCTCACAACACTTCTAAAATAGGCTCTTTAGGGCCATTACCTGGAAATTACATCTATTGGAAGAGACATTGGACAAAAAAATACTCCTGAATCTTACTGAAAGGGATCTTATCAGGTATTATTACAAATCTTGCCAATATTTAAAATTGAAGTCATTAAAAAATATAAGCAGTTGTGGAAACAAAGTCAACTGACATGAGAATAAACAGACTATTTATTCAGAACTTAATATAGGGAGGATTTCACCTCCATCACCTGCGTTTGATAGAAACTCAAAGACAGGAGGGGAGTGGAAAAGGTTTATAGTGAAATAAAAGAAAGACTTTAGAAACACTGATTAGAAGTTGGAATGGGGAAGCTGGAGGTAGGCTAAGTAGAAGCAGGATATCTTACAGTTTGGGGAACACATTTAGCTCACATTTGGACCACCCAGAGAAAGCTATATAAACAGCTTTCTTAAGTATAACTGATAATAAACTTCTCATATCTAAAGCACACATATCTCCAGTGCTACAATACACACATACCCGTGAAACCATTATCTATATCCCCACTACCCTCTAAAGTTTCCTTCCTCCTTTATATCTCTCTCCTGCTTCCTCCCTTGCTTCCTTTCTATTCCCAAGTGACAACTGGCCTGTTTTCTGTCACTATATTAGCTTTAATTTTCTAGAGTCTTATATGAATAGATCTACACAGTATGTACTCTTTTTTAGTTTGGCTTCTTTTGCTCAGCATAATTATTTTGTTAGTAGAGTTTTTTAAAAATTTTTCTAAGAATTTTTACACCTATATTCATAAGAGATATTGGTGTGTAGTTTTTGTTTGTTTTGTTTTTGTTTTCTTCCTTCCTTCCTTCCTTCCTTTCTTTCTTTCTTTCTTTCTTTCTTTCATGGTCTTGTTTAGGTTTCAGGGTAACGGTGGCCAGTGAGTTGGGGAGTGTTCTCTCCCTTTCCATTTTTTTTGAGATAGTTTGTTTAGAATTGGTGATATTTTTTCCCCAAATATTTGGTAGAATTCATCAGTAAAACCATCTGGGCCTGTAGTTTTCTTTGTTGGAAGGTTTTTTGGTAACTGAAATTTAGATTTCTTTAATAGATACAGAGCTATTCAGGTTGTCATTTTTTTCTTGAGAAAGCTTGATAATTTATGTCTTTCAGAAAAGTGGTTCATTTTATCTATGTTATCAGATGTATTACCATACAGTTGTTCAAAATACATTCTTTTACTCTGTAGAACATTTCACCTTTCTCACTTCTGATATTGGTAATTTATAAGTAATTTTCTTGATCAATTTGTTTAGAGGTTTAGCTATTTAATTAATGTTTTCAAAGATTCAACTGTCAGTGTCATTAGTTTTATTATTTTTTGCCTTTCTATTTTATTGATTCAGTTTTAATACTTGTTATTTTGTTTCTTTTTCTTACTTGAATTTAATTTTTGTATTTATCTAATTTCTGAACGTAAAAACTGAGGTCATTGATTTGAGACCTTTTCTAATATAGGTTTCTTTTGAAGTACTATTTGAGTTACATTTCACAAATTTTGATATGCTGCATTTTCGTTTTCATTTAGTTCAAAATACATTGTTTTGATTTCTTGTGTGACTAATAGCATTTTAAGAAGTATATTATTTTTCCCCAAATTTTGAAGAATTTGACAAGAATCATTATGTTACTGACTTCTAATTTACTTACATCATAGTCAGAGAACATTCCTGGTATGAGTTGACTATTTTTGAATTTATTGAAATTTGTTTTATGGTCCAAATTATTGTCCATCATGCTAAAATTTCTGTACACACATGAACAGAATGTGTATTCTCCTGGTTGTTGGAGTAGTGTTCTATAAATATCAATCAGGTCAAACTGATTGATAGTGTTGTAAAGCGTATATAACCTTGATGGTTTTCTGCCTACTTGTATTATAAATTATTAAGTGAAGCACATTAAACTCTTTTTAAAAAGTTTTTTTAATGTTTATTTATTTTTGAGAGAGAGTGAGAGAGAGCGAGCATGAATGAGGGATGGGCAGAGAGAGAGAGAGGGAGACAGAATCAGAAGAAGACTCCACATTGTCAGCATGCAAAGCCCCATGTGGGACTTGAACCCAAGAACCATGAAATCATGATCTGAGCTGAAGTCAGATGCCAAACCCACCAAGCCATACCAGGCACCCTAGGGCATTGAAATTTCCGACTATAATTGTGAATATTTTATTTTACATTGTAGTTCCATCAGTTTTGCTGCATATATTTTGAAGCTTTCTTATTAAGTGAATAAATGTTTAGGATTTTTATATATTTTTGATTGAATGCCCTCTTTGCCACTGTGAAATCATCTTTAACATTTTTTTTAATGTTTATTTATTTTTGGGAGAGAGAGGGAGAAAGAGACAGAGACAGAGTGTGAGTGAGTAAGGGGCACATAGAGAGGGAGAGAATCTGAAACAGGCTCCAGGCTCTGAGGTGTCAGCACAGAGCCCAATGCAGGGCTCAAACTTACAGGCTGAGAGATCATGACCTGAGAGGAAGTTGGCCGCCTAACCAATTGAGCCATCCCAGCACCCCTGAAACTATCTTTTTTATCCCTGGTAATATTCTTTGCTCTGCAAACTAGTGCATCTAATATTGATAAAACCATTCCAACGTTCAGTTAACTAGTGTTAGCATGATATATCTTTTTCCATCTTTGTCCTTTAAACTTCAGTTTTTAGGGGAGCCTGGGTGGCTCAGCCGGTTAAGCATCTGACTTCGGCTTAGGTCATGATCTCATGGTTTGTAGGTTCGAGCCTCGCATCAGGCTCTGTGCTGACAGCTAGCTCAGAGCCTGGATCCTGTCTTCTGATTCTGTGTCTCTCTCTCTCACCCTCTTCTGCTCACGCTGTCTCTCTCTCTCTCAAAAATAAATAAAAATATTTAAGAAAAAATTTAAACCAGTTTTTTTAATTTAATATATGTTTCTTCTAATAGGTAGCAATTTAAAAAATCCAATCTCTGCCTTTAAATAGTGGTCTTTAGACCATTTACATTATTCATTTATTTTTAAAGTTTATTTGTTTATTTTGAGAGAGACAGAGACAGCATGAGTGGGGGAGAGGCAGAGAGAGCAGAGACAGAGAGAGAGAGAGAGAGAGAGAGAGAGAGAGAGCGAGCATCCCAAGCAGGCCCCACAATGTTGGCGTAGAACCTGATTCAGCAGGGCTTGAACTCATGGAAACTGTGAGATCATGAGCTGAGCTGAAATCAAGAGTCAGATGCTTAACTGACTGGGCCACCCAGGCACCCCTAGACCATTTATATTTAATATAATAATTGATAAGAATCTATCATTTTGATATTTATTTTCTATTTCTCTCACCTGTGCTTTGTTTCCTTTTTTGTGCTTTTTTGCTTACTTCTAAATTAATCAAATAATTTTTAGTATCTCTTTTGTAATATCTCTTTATAAGTCTCTCTTTTATTGTTTTAGTGATGGCTTTAGGGTTTATGATATACATCATTAACTTATTACAGGCTACCTGCAAGTAATATTATATATGTCAGGAATAACATAAGAACCTCATAATAATAGACTTCTACTGGTCTACTCTGGCTTTTATGCAATTGTTGCTGTGTATTTTACTTTTACATCTATTATACACCTCACAATACATTTTTATTATATTTATTTAAGTAGTTAATTACTTTTAAAGAGATTAAGTAATAAGAAAAATAATTGTATATATTTACTCCTAAAGTTATTTCTAGTACTCTTCATTATGTAGATTCAGATTTCTATCCGGTATTATTTTCCTTCTGCTTGAAGTATTTACTTGAACATTTCTCAGAGTGAGGATCTTCTGGTGATAAATTCTATCACTTATGTGGGGAAGCATTCTCATTTAAAAAACTATTTTTGACAGATACAGAATTCTAGGTTGACAAGTTTTTTCTTTCAATACCTTTAAATGTTCTATATTGACTTCTTGCTTACAAAGTTCTAATGAAAAATAAAATGTTATCCTGACTTTCGTTTCTCTATAATGCTTCTGACTGCTTAAAGCATTTTTTAAAATTATTATTACTGGCTCTTAGAAATTTAATTATTTTGTGCAACAATGTAATCTTCTTCATCTTTCTTGTGTTTAGGTGTTGTTGAGCTTCTGGAAGGCAGGTTTGTGGGTAAAGATGTGATAGACGGATTGAATTAGCAATTAGAGCTTATGGAAATTCTCTTCAGATTGCTTCTGTGTTATGAATGAAGTAGGAAGCAAGGTCACTGGCTGAGACTGAGGATAGAGGAAGGTATGTGGGACATGACCGAAGGTATAAAGTTGTCATGTAGGAAGATGGGATGAATCAGTGGTTGGAAAACTTTCATATAGTCTTCAGGCATCTTTAAGGGCACACTTAAAATTAGTAACCATGAATTTAAATCATAATATTGGGTGTTTTTCTCCTTCCAGTTACAACTGCAAAGATGCAAGCACTTTGTGAGTTTTGCAATGACCAGAATTGTGGTTTTGCCCAGAATTACAGTAATTCAGAGAGTGGCAGGGAGTTGAGGATGTACACAAGGAGTGATTATATTGATTGACCCGTCAACATATGTACATCAACTTTCCCCAATTAGAGCAGAAACTGTTAAGAGGCAGTTCTTTGTATCTAGAAGGTGTTGAAAATGTATTTGCTGATTCCTGTATGGATGTGTCTTAACAGTAGAAATCCAGGGACTAAAGGAGCATATTACTGGAGTCTTACTGGAGCATATTAACCCTTTTTTCAAATAAAATGCTTTGTAAAGTCCTTAACATAGCCTACACAGCTCTTCCTGTCCTGGCGCTAGCCTACTAAGTCAGCTTCTCTTACACAAAGCTCCCACTGCTTTCTGATCTCCAGATACACCTAACTTCCAGTTTTTTGCCTTTGCCACGGCTTTGCGTAAGTGGCTCCCTCTGCAGGAATGTTATATTCTTCCCTGGTAGCTGACTCTGCTTTTCAGCTTTCCTGAGTAATTCCTGCAAATATTCCTATAAATGTAGTACCTAGTTTGTATCTTCTAGCACTTATCACAGTCCTAATTTTACATTTGTGTCTGTTGATAGCTGTTTACTACTGTGCAGTAAGCTTCCTGAAAACAGGGATCTTGTCTGTTCTTAGATGCCGCAGGACCTAGCATATTCTTGGCACATTGGTAGGCGGTAATAAATATTTTTTGGGGGAAAAAAAGGTGAAAGCAAGTCAATATTATATGTGAAGCTTCCTGTGGAGAGCGACATCTTCCTCTTAGCGAATTCACGAGAAACTGGCTAACGCTGTATGCCTACCCTCCAAAGCTTTGCCCAGTACCTTGCACAGAAACCTGCTCCACATACCACACTCTCTGCCAGCCTGTGGGAGGCGCCTGCGCACTGGCCTCACCGGATGTACGCTAGGGAGTGGGGGCGGCGCTCTGGTAGCCTAGGCAACATTCCGGAAGTGGTGAGCTGCGTTAACCTGTGGCGGGCCCGGCGGTTCTGGAACCTGAAGTTTTAGTGGCGGTGGAGGCTGCCGTCAGGAAACCGCCAGGCAGGTTGCGATGACGCGGCGGAGGCCTGCATCCCCACCGAGACTTAGGGACCAGGCTCCAGAGTTGGGGGGAGAACGGTGGTGGCGTCTCCCTTCCGTTCCCTGGAGCTCCGGGCGTCTGGGGGGGAGGATCCTTACTTCCGAAAGCGCACCGGCTGTTTTGGGAGTGTGTGTGCGCGTCAGGATGCGTGTCTGGGTGTGTTGCTGTGCAGCGCGCTCCCCGGAGGCGTGCCCTGAGTGTGCGCACCGCCGTCGGGCACTTGTGCGCAGAGCTGGGAGCTGGGGCTGCCGTGTTGTAGCTTTTAAGGAGTTTACAGTGTAGTAGGACACAGACTGCCAAGGGTACTGTGGACTGGGGGGGTCATTTAAGTCGACTGATGGCCAGGAAAGAGTGTGTGAGGAGGGGCCGCTTGAATGAGTGGGAGTTAACCGCGTGGAGAGAAAGGAGTGAAAGTTTAAAGGGTGTTCCACGCGGAGCGTAGAGAATGGGTGAAACTGCTTGTGAATACGAGAGCTGTATATGTGGGAGATGTGAGGAGAAAAGACTGGAAAGGAAGGTCAGCCGGGGCACAAGGCTGGGAGAGGGTCCCAGTGCCTAGCTGAGTTGGCTTCCTTTCCCCAGGAGGGAGTCATTAAAATCTTTTGGGGAATTACGAAAGTAAAGGGGTGAGACCCATACTGTATTCTTACATCTGGGTAGAGGATTGATTGAAAGGACAGTGTTTGGAAAGAGGTCCTTGTTTCCCTTTCATCAGTTTTCCACTAGTCAAATCTCATCATAATTCATCTTCCCTAAATTCCTCCAGTGGCTTCCTATAGATTCTTTAGGGAAAGCGTTCAAATTACTGTAGCTTACAAAGCCATGATCTGGCCTGTGCCCTTCGTTTAATCTTCTCTTTAGCCTCTCACCTTCTCAAATCTGTTAGTCAAACTGAACTTCTCAAACCCTTTGCAAATGCCTTTTCTGCCTCCGGAAACATTTCCCCCTCACTTCCAGCTTTATTCATGCGTTAGCTCTCAGCTTAAACGTTTTGGAGGCAATTGGAGGAATATAGCAGCCTTTTTTTACTTTGTAAGTAAGGATTTCCATGACACTGAATTTACTTTCTGTGTTACCCGTTTATTGTAATTACTCATTTAATTGTGGTCTCCAGACAAACCCTAAACTCTGTGAGGGTGCAGCCTATTGTGCTTTCTTACTGTATCTCGTGCCTGGCTCTTGGCAGGTGCTTTCAAAATATTTGTTGAACTAATGGATAATAAAATGAGCAAATGGGTGAAAGGAAGTTCAGTTAGGAGAAATGAGAGCTTGGACAAAAACAGTCCAGTGAAAAACAGGGACAAAAGAAGATGTGAGAGAGGAGAGACATATTTCAGGGAAAGAATGAATAGAGTCTGGTATCTGATTGCCGTGAGACCAGAAGGAACGGAAGATGGTGCTAAGGTTTTAAACTGGAGCAACTAGAAGGATGTTCATTCTCTAAGTGCAGACATTAACTGAGCATGCCAGTTATATATCAAGAACTAGAGGTTGGTGGGGAGGGAGGAACATGGATGATAAGCGGAATTTTGACGACACTATATGTGAGACATTTGGAAGATGTGTGCAGAAAGCAGTTAGAAATGAGGTGTGTTGAGGGAAAGTGTGGCTCGTTGATCTGGAGCCCATTTTCGCAGTGCGTGTTTGCCCAGTGCGTTTGCAGCTTTGCTTAAGGGTGTGGGTGGGACCACTGGGGGAAGATGTGAACTGCCTATTGGTGATCTAGAATGCAGGCTCCATGAGAATTGGCACCGTGTTAGACCTGTTTACTGTTTTATCGCCAGTGTCATTCAAAAATAATTATTGGGTGAAGAGAGAGGATGGGTGTCCAGTGGAAAGACAAGAGGATTGGCATAGAACTGGGTGAAGCTTCTTGATTATATGGTATTGGGGAGGGCTTCCAGGAGTGGGAGTCTATAGAGTTGGAAAGGGCTTAGAAGGTAAGAAGATACCGGTAATTTTATCTGTAGGAAGCTATTGATATTTTAGATTTTCTCCAAACAGGCCTAGATTATCTGGGCTGTGCAGATTTTATACTCCTTAGTACTGTAAAGCATCAGAATACCTCTACCTCTCACATTTCAGCGTGTAAACTATAGCTCCCGTATGAAATCTGATTTCTCTGAGGAGCACAAAAATTTCTCTGTCAGACCAGAAAGTCTGATTCTGGGTTAGGAAAAATATGGTCATCCTTATTGGTGATGTTCAAGAGAACACTTTTCAGTGCAAAGGTGGTTCCCATGTTAAAAAAGTTTGATGTGTAACTGGGGGTTAGTAAATAAAAGTGCCAAAGTATGCCTCTCCTTCCTGAAGTTTGTTGGTGGAGGGAAGTCCATTGGTGGGATAGCAGCTTAGTTTTACCTTTGTGATCTTAGCACACGCACAGGCTGAATTTAGAGTTGGCCAATACATTAGTCTCCTGTGGTGTATAACAAATTACCACAAACTTAGTGACTTAAAACAATTCTCGTTTATTGTCTCACAGTTTCTGTGAGGCAGGAGTTTGGGCAGGGTACTCTGCTTAGGTCTCACCAAGTTGTGATTAAGGTGTTGGTGGTCTGTATTCTCATCTGGAGCCAGCTTGGGAAAATCCTCCTTGAGACTCGCCTCACTTAGGTTACTGGCAGAATTAATTTCCCTGTGTCTGTGTGCGGGATCCGGGGGAGCGGGGTGTCTTCGTACTGACTTTCTGCTGGGGGCTGCTCAGTTGTCTGAGTTCCTTGCCTTATGGCCCCTCCCCAGCCCTTGTTAAGTAGGCTCCACGCCCAGTGTAGTGCCCAAGGTGGGAGGATCTCATGACCTTGAGGTCAAGACCTGAGCTGTGATCAAGAGCCAGATGCTCAACCACCTGAGCCATCCAGGTGCCCCACGTCCCCATATGGCCCTTTTAATAGACAGTCACAGTGACAGTTGACTTCTTCAAGGCCAGCAGGAGAGATGCTCTTGCTCTACTCTCCTAAGACAGAGACTTATATAAAATAATGTAATCACAGGAAGGACAGCTCACATTTATCTTGTTTTATTGGATAAAACAAATCAGAGGGGGGAAAAAAACCCCCAAATAAGTCATGGATCCTGCCGAAACTCAAGGAGGAGGATTATATAATGGTATCATTCATTGTGGGTCACCTTATAGTAACCACAGCCAGCTTTGCTAGGCTAAATTGAAGTGGAAAAAAAAAAAGATAACAGTTGTATATTGTCCCAGTTCATTCAGACTTCCATAACAAAGTACCAGAGACTAGGTAGCTTATAAATGAGAACTTTTTTCCTCATAGTTCTGGAGGCTGTAAAGTCCAGTATCAAGGTTCCAGCATGGCCATGTTCTGGTAAGGGCTCTCTTCCTGGTTCATAGCACACCTTGCTGTGTCCTCACATGGTGACAGGGGTTAGACATCTCTCTGGGGCCTATTTTATGACAGACAGCACTAGCCCCGTTCCTGAGGGCTCTGTCTCCCAAAGACCCCACTTTCCAAAGGCTCCACCTCCTACTTCCATCACTTTTGAGGGTTAGGATGAATTTGGGGGTGGGGAACACATTCAGACCACAGCATATACCTTCTTTTCACCACTGTTTTTGTCAGTGAATATGGGGTGTTTTTGGACATAACATTTTCTTATCCTAAAATTGGTAACTGTTGACATTTCCACAAATAATACTCAGCCATTTGATCAATTGTTTATATTAATTTCCTTATCTCTTTGCTTAAGAAAAGTTCTGTTTGGATACATTACATTTATCATCAGAAGTCACTGTTAGTGTATAAATAGCTATGATTTTTTTTATCATTTAAAAATTTTATTTTAATGTTTTATTTATTTTTGATACAGAGAGAGACGTAGCGTGAGAGGGGGAGGGGCAGAGAGAGAAGGAGACACAGAACCGGAAGCAGGCTCCAGGCTCTGAGCTGTCAACACAGAGCCTGAGGCTGGGCTCGAACCCATGAATGTGATATCTGACCTGAGCTGAAGCCGGAGGCTTAACCAACTGAGCCACCCAGGCGCCCCAGTAGCTATGATTTAAAAACTACTGCTTTTTCTAAATTTCTGATATTGTAATGTTGAGGCCCTCACGAATGAAACAAACAAGTACCTGGGCCTTTTGACCCTTCATAAGTTTTTGCATACTTCAGATTCATGCTTGGTTTTTCCACAATTGAGGCTCATAGAATTTGAGCCCCTGAATAAGTATAGGATTTTAAATAATTTAACTTGAAATGAATTATCTTAAGAGTAACCTGTGTTCATTGTAGAGAATTTGGAAAATATAGAACCAACCAGAGATAACTCAGTGTTGGCACCATTTTCTAGGAGGTGCATTACCTTTGGGCCTGCTGTTGAACGTCACCTCCCAGCTGCCCATTATTTGTGACTTTCAGCAATATAATGTATGTAATCTCTCTAAGCCCCATTTTTCTCATTTGGGAAAGGGTTAATAGTTGCCTCTGACATCATTGTCATTAATCCTAAATAGAACTGAGTATGTGCTAGGCAGGGGATCTAAACACCTTGTATTAGTTCCATTTTACAGTTACTGGCAAAGTTGGGATGTGAACCTGGACAGTCTGGTTTCAGACTGTACTCCTAACCACTGTGCTATATTGTCTCTCAAGAAAATAGGTGCCTCATAGGTTTGTGGGATTAAATGTCAAGTGCTTAGCATAAATAAATGCTTATTAATAAGGTGTATTAATCAAAAATTAATAATGTACGTATGTCCCATTATACTATATTATATGCAATGGAACATTACTTGGTGATGAAAAAAAATGAAATCTTGCCTTTTGCAACAAAGTGGATGGAACTAGAGTGTATTTATGATAGGCAAAATAAGTCAATCAGAGAAAGACAAGTACCATATGATTTCACTCCGATGTAAAATATAAGAAACACAACAGATGAACATGGGGAAGGGAAGGCAAAATAAGATAAAAACAGAGAGGGAGGCAAACCATAAGAGACTCTTTTTAAATAAAAAAATTTTTTTTGATGTTTATTTATTTTTGAGAGAGAGAGAGAGAGAGAGTGTGAGCTGGGAAGGGCCAAGAGAGAGAGAGAGAGGGAGACACAGAATCTGAAGCAGATTCCAGGCTCTGAGCTGTCAGCATAGAGCCTGACACGGGGCTTGAACTCATGAACTGTGAGATCATGACCTGAGCCAAAGTCAGATGCTTAACGTATTGAGCCACCCAGATGCCTCTAAGAAACTCTTTAACATTTATTTATTTTTGAGAGACAGAGAGACAGAGCATGAGCAGAGGAGGGCAGAGAGAGAAGGAGACAGAGAATCTGAGGCAGGCTCCAGGACCGGAGCTGTCACAACTCAGAGCCTGACATGGAGCTTGAACTCACAAACCATGAGATCATGACCTGAGCTGAAGTCGGCTACTTAACCGACTGAGCCACCCAGGCGCCCCTGAGAAACTCTTAATTACAGAGAACAAACAGGGTTGCTGGAGGGGAGGTGGGTCAGGGAATGGGCTAAATAGGTGATGGGCATCAGGGAGGACACTGATTCGGATAGGCACTGGGTGTTATATGTATATTATGAGTCAATGGGTTACTTTTGAAACCAGTACTACACTATATGTTAACTTGAATTTTTTTAAATTTTTTATTTACTTTTGAGAGAGAGAGCATGAGCAGGGGAGGGTCAGAGAAGAGGAGTCACAGGATCTGAAGAAGGCTCCATGCTCTGAGCTAGCTGTCGGCACAAAGCCAATGTGAGGCTTGAACCCACAAACTGTGAGATCGTGACCTGAGCCGAAATCGGACGCTTAACCGACTGAGCCACCCAGGTGCCCCAGAATTTAAATAAATAAAAAAATTCTTATAATAACTGATCAATAAATCGTGACACACATAATATAGCTTTTTTAAATGTTGAAAAAACTTAATGAAACTGCAGCATTTCAGTATATAAATGTATGATTATTGTTTTAAAATAAAATAGTTTGAGTTAAAAAAATAAGGTATGCATATTAACATCATTAAGGATATACTTTACATGCAGTTCTGTGTTGCACTTTTTACACTTAATTTTATGTACATTGTGTCATTGAACATTTTTCTTTAAAAAAAATTTTTTTTTAATGTTTTTATTTATTTTTGAGAGACAGAGAGAGAAAGCACGAGCAGGGGAGGGTCAGAGAGAGAGGGAGATACAGAATCCGAAGCAGGATCCAAGCTCTGAGGTAGCTGTCAGCACCTGAGCCGAAGTTGGCCACTTAACCAACTGAGCCACCCAGGCGCCACTGAACGTTTTTTCTTAATTTTAATGGTGTATAATTCATCAAACAAATCTACTGACATTTTATGATTCTTCTTTATTTCTGCAGAAAATTGAAGTTCTAAAATGGTTAAGGAGTAAAGTACATTAGAAACCTTTTTTGAGGGGCGCTGGGTGGTTGGTTGGTTAAGCATCTGACTTCAGCTCAGGTCATGATCTTGTGGTTTGTGAGTTCTAGCTTCGTTTTGTGCTGTGTTCTCACAGCTTAGAGCCTGAAGCCTGCTTCAGATTCTCTCTCCCCCTCTCTCCCCTCCCTTCCCACCCTGTCCCCTGCTCACACTCTTTGTCTCTTTCTCAAAAGTAAATAATAAATATTAAAAAAAGAAACCATTTTTGAATAACTTAAAATTTTTTGTGTCTTTTTTACAGTAGCTTAATTAAGATATAACTGCCATACCATAAAATTTAGCCCTTAAAAGTTTAAGTTCAGAGCTTTTAAATGTGTTTGTGGAGTTGTGCATCCATTACCACTGAGTCATTCCAGAACATTTTCATCACCGCAAAAAGAAACCCCATGCCCATTAACAGTTGTTCTCTATTCCTTCTTCCCTCCAGACCCTGCCAACGACTTGTCCAATTTATATCTCTAGGGATTGGCCTCTCCTGGACATGGGATATAAATAGAATCATACAATGTATGGCCTTTGGTGTCTGGCTCCTTTCTCTTAGCATAGTATTCTCAAGGTTCATTCATGTTGTAGCATATATCAGTACTTCACTCCTTATATTGCTGAGTAATATTCCATTGTATGGGATATATCATATTTTATTTATCCATTCACTAGCTGGTAGACATTTGGGATGTTTC
Organism: Suricata suricatta; assembly: GCF_006229205.1. Taxonomy (NCBI): domain Eukaryota; kingdom Metazoa; phylum Chordata; class Mammalia; order Carnivora; family Herpestidae; genus Suricata; species Suricata suricatta. The sequence continues at coordinate 59,900,554 of NC_043704.1, read as the reverse complement.
CACTTTCTGTCTATTAAGATTGTAATGCTGCTATGAACATTTATGTATAAGTTTTTTTTTTTAATTGACATAAGTTTTCAATTCTGGGGATATACCTGGGACTAGAATTGTGGTAACTGTGTTTAACTTTTTCAGAAACTACTAAACTTTTCCGAAGTAGTCATGCCATTTTATATTCTCAGTAGCAGTATATGACATCCTTATCTATATATCCTTGCCATTACTTGTTATTTCCATCTTTTTGATTATAACCATTCTAGTGGGTGTCAGGTGGTGTGTCATTGTGATTATGATTTGCATTTCCCTAATGACTAATGATGCTCATTTTTTCATGTACTTATTGGGATGTTAGGGCAATCTGGCTGCGACATCTGTCACCCCATTGATCGCCAGGGTTGATTCGGCTGATCTGGCTGGCTAGGCGGGTGTCCCCTTCCTCCCTCACCGCACCATGTGCATCCCTCCCGAAGCTGCGCGCTCGGTCGAAGAGGACGACCATCCCCGATAGAGGCGGACGGTTCTTCGGTCAAGGGTATACCAGTAGCTGCGCTCCCCTGCTGGAACCTCCAAACAAGCTCTCAAGGTCCATTCATGTACTTATTGGACATTTGTAGTATCTTCTTGGGAAAATATTTCCCTTAGTCATTTAAAAATTGGAATATTTGTGTTTTTATTGTTGTAAGTTTTTTTTTATTTTTTTATTTTTTTATTTTTTTTTTCCATAATATTTTATTGTCAAATTGTTTTCCATACAACACCCAGTGCTCTTCCCCTCAAGTGCCCTCCACCATTACCACCACCACCTGTCTTCCCCCCTCCCCCCTCCCCCCCAACCCTCAGTTCATTCTCAGCTTTCAATAGTCTCTCAAGTTCTGCATCCCTCTCTCTCCCCAACTCTCTCTCCCTCCTCTGTTCCCCCTGGTTCTCCATTAGGTCTCTCTTGTTTTCCTGCTAGACCTATGAGTGCAAACATATGGTTT
>NC_043704.1:59810539-59899474 GCF_006229205.1 Suricata suricatta | reverse complement strand
GGCTCTGTGCACCTATTTGTATTTCTCTGTTAAAGGAGGCTTATTGACTGTCCAGGGCCTGCCGTTTCAGGAGATACTCTCTTAATGATATCTCTCAGTTTCCCTTGTTGTGCCTGTGAGTATTTTATTTCCCTACTCTTCAATATTTGGGATTCGCCTTCTTGCACACTTTGGCTTGTTTCTTGGTGTAGTCTCAGGTATCAAGCTCTCAAGGTCCATTCATGTACTTATTGGACATTTGTAGTATCTTCTTGGGAAAATATTTCCCTTAGTCATTTAAAAATTGGAATATTTGTGTTTTTATTGTTGTAAGTTTTTAAAAAAATATATTTTGCATCCAAGTTCCTTATCAGATATGATTTGCAAATATTTTCTCCCATTCCGTTGGTTGTCATTTCATTTTCTTTCCTTCTTTTTTTTTTTTTTAATGCTTATTTCTTTGAGAGAGAGAGAGAGAGCAGGAGCAGGAGAGGGGCAGAGAGAGAATTGAAAGCAGGCTCCATGCTGTCAGTGCAAAGCCTGAGGTGGGGTTAAACCCACAAACCATAAGATCATGACCTGAGTCGAAATCAGACACTCAACTGACTGAGCCACCCAGGTGTCCCATCAGTTCAGTTTCTTTATGGTGTGGAATCCACCTTCTTTTTTCTTTGGTTTCTTTAGTGTTCTTTATTTAGTGTTATATCTAAGAAACCATTGCTTAACTGAAGATTCACGAAATTTATGCTTATGTTTTCTATTGGGAATTTTGTACTTTTAGCTCTTACATTGAACTTGGTAATTTATTTTAAGTTAATTTGTATTTATGTGGTGAGGTAGAGGTCTTAATTCACTCTTTTTTGTATGGATATCCAGTTGTTCCAGCACCATTTATTGAAAAGACTGTTCTTTCCCTATTGAATGATCTCTTGGCACCTCTGTTGAAAATACACTGATTATATGTGTAAAGGTTTGTTCTGGACTTTTAGTTCTATTCTATTCCACATTTTAAAAATGGTATTTAATGGTTCTGCCACTTACTGTGAGGCCTTCACAGTTGGTTAACTGTTTGTCCCTTAGCTGTAAAATGAGTGATAAATATTAAGTACTTAATGGAATTATTGTTAGGATTAAAGAAAGTACTATGTAGGAAGAGCTTACTTGGAACAGTACCTTGTAGAAAGCACGCACACAATACATGGTAGCTAATGCCATCATTATCACCATCTTCACTGTCCTCAGCATCCGTCAGCACTATCACTATAATGCAACCTAACGGTTATTCTCTAACTTGTAAAAGCCAGGCTTCTCTCTTTTGCCGGATTGTAAAACCTGAAAATAAATAATGTGTTTGAAGAGTGAATCTGATTCATAAGACAGAATGCAAGGAGACTAGGGAGAAGCCTAGGAAAATACTTGCATTTAGGTGTTTTTATTACAGTCGACTAAATAGTTTTTTAAAATGTACATAAGGAAAATACTATAGTCTTTTAGGATAATATGGAATAAGGGGGTCAGCTGGAAAGTTCTGTAATGATTTAACTGCATAATGAAGTTCTGGAATGGGAATCAGATATACATGTTGCTTGTTAAAAGTCACATATGTATATGTATATGTATAATGTAAAGTCCTAGTATACAGAGACAATGAGTCTTTTTCGAATTTTATATGTTTAGTCCAGTATCCTTAGTATTGCTATTTTAAGAGTGCCAAGCAAATGTTGGCAGTTTCCAAATGTTAGTGTAGTGTCAGTAATCACCTCCGTTTAGTATTATGTGGAAATACGTTAGAAATGATTTATTTGTTCTCTAAACTTTAGCTCCCTTTATTTTAGGTAAACACATACACATTTGGTAGTGGTTTTGTTTAAAAAAAATTTTTTTTTAAATGTTTTTATTTATTTTTGATACAGAGAGAGACAGAGCATGAGACGGGGAGGGGCAGAGAGAAAGAGAGAGAACCAGAAGCAGGCTCCAGGCTCTGAGCAGGCTGTCAGCACAGAGCCTGACGCGGGGCTCGAACCCACGAACGTGAGATCTGACCTGAGCCGAAGTCGGAGGCTTAACTGACTGAGCCACCCAGGTGCTCCTGGTAGTGGTTTTGAATGCTAGAATGCTTAGTAAAGAATTCCAACTCTGTTTTTTTCCTTTTGCTTTTAGAGTGTTAGCTTGATGACTGACATATTCTCCACTAATGGTGAAGTTTAACGATGACAAAGCCTGTGACTACTGTTGTAGCTCTGTGCGTTAGGTCATAATTTGTATTCCTGGAGTTCTTTGTTCAGCAAATATGCATAAGTTATTAACTTGAAACCTGTTTTATCATAGTTATTAGTATTGGGAAGTAAAAGAACTAAGTATTTTTGGTCGACTGTTTCTTTCATAATGCTTAAACTTTTCTTCTGACACTTTAAAGTTTATTTTCTTAGATGTCTTTATCCTCCTTTTAATTGCCACTTTGTCTTATATTTTAAAAATGTGGTATGATTATTACTTCTAGATGTCACTTGTCAGAGTGAACCGTTATGTTCCTCGGGGAGGAGGAAGGAGAGTGCTGAAAGTAAAGAAGACGAAAACGCCAGTGAAGCAAGAATGGGATGTAAGTCTAGGCGGGAGAATGAACCTGTAAGCTTGCTCTGGGGAACAGATGTGATGACATGGCCCTAGTCACGCAAGACAGTGCTTTAAGTGTGAGAGGGTGGAATGGGTTTCTGGGCGTGTTTAAGAGCAGAATCCTTTGGGGGATTTCCCAAGAATATACATGTTAGGGCCCTAACCTCCACCTCCTTTCAAGAGAGAATCTTAAGAGGGTAGGGAGTATGTTTTTAAAAGTATCCCCTCCCAGACTTTGAAATCTCATGGGCTTTAAGGCAACTGTAGCTAATCTGTGTCTCTGAAGTCTGAATTTTTTTGGAGCCCCAATGAGGGGCTCAAATTCACAGACCATGACATCTTGACCTGAGCTGAAGTGGGACACTTAACCAACTGAGCCACCCAGGCACCCCTAAACTCTTTTTTTAAAGTTTATTTTTATTTTGAGAGTGAGCGAGCATGCAGCATGAATGAGGGAGGGGCAGAGAGATAGAAGGAGAGAGAGAATCACAAATAGGCTCCTCGCTGTCAGCACAGAGCCTAACTCTGGGCTTGAACCCACGAACCCTGAGATTATGACCTGAGCCGAAAGCAGGAATCAGACACTCAACTGACTGAGCCACCCAGGTGCCCGTATCTTGTACTTTTCTAAATTAATATGAAGGGAATAGCAATTTTAGTATAGAGAACCCTTGAATTAAATATGAACTATGGCCAAAAAGTTAAGTCTTTAAATATATTCATCTTCTAATATAAGCCATTTCACCAGACCTAGTTCTCTCTATTTTTGTTGAAAGTAGAACTCTAATTGTTTTATTTCCTGCCTAACCAAATCTGTATAACAAAATGACTGAAGTCATTTTGGAAAGGGCCACATTGTAGGGCAGCTACTTACAGTTGTGTGGGCTGTGCATTGCTCAGTTCCAAGGGGTACTGTTTGCATGCACCCTGATAATAATGGGAGTTCCTGGAGTTGTGCAGTGCGGTAGACCTGCCATGTAGGTTTAGTACCTTTCTACATAAGTGACTGTTTTCGCATTTTGTGAAGTTATAGAGTGCCCTCAAACTTTATCCCTTATGAGGTGTGACAGATACTATGGTTAAGATGTTTGCATGGAGACAAACTTAACCTCTCTGTCATGATCACAGCTTATCTTTCAGGAATCTTGAGAGGTGTCTCATTTTGGAATGCAGTTTGAAAACTACAGTTTTAGTTAAATTTACTAATTTAAGTTGAGTTAAATCTTGAATTACATACTACCCTATTTTATTGTTTTAATGGAAAGTATGCCTGCTTGATAAATGTACTGCTGTTTTCTGTAAGAAATCTAAAAATAGCCTGTTATTTTTTAACATGACAGCTAGCAATAATCCATATTAATATTTAACTTGAGGATACTGGTGGCTGGATAGGAATTCGTTTTGGTCCCAGGAGTTTAAATCTGTTTTCAGCCATTAAAATCCAGTGCATACTCATACCTAACCACACATAAATGAACAATAAAAAAGGTCATAGGTGTGCATAACTTCCTGGAGAATGTGAAAAAATACGGTAAGAAGTTTGAATAATAAAACTAACATTTTATTTTAATTTAAATAAACACATTTGTTTTATGTATTATGTAAAACTACAAATACTTTTATTTCTGTTTATTTATTTATTTTGAGAGAGAGTGTGAGCAGGGGAGAGGGCAGAGGGAGAAAGAGAGACTCTTAAGCAGAGTCCTTGTTCAGCATGGAGCCTGACATGGGGCTATGTAAGGCTCCATCCCGTGACCTTGGGAGCATGATCTGAGCCGAAACCAGGAGTCAGAAGCTCCATCAACTGAGCCACCCAGCTGCCCTTATTTCAGTTTAAAATAGTAGTTTTATCTTTACTAATCAGACAAATCCCTTAACTCTTCAAAGAAAGGTTTCTTGTAGGTTTGCTTGCTTAGTTAAGTGCATAATCTTTTGACTGAGGCCCATCTGGCATATAGGAAAAAAAAGGCACAGAAGGCTTATGCTAAGAAAAGGAGATTTTTGAGGGGTGTCTGACTGGCTCAGTCAGTAGAACATTCATTCAGCTCTTGATCTCAGTGTTGTGAATTTGAGCCTCACATTGAACATAGGGATTACTAAAAAAAAAAAAATAAGTTAAAAAATAAAAAAAGGTGTTTTAAAAAAAGGAAAATGAATTTATCAAAAATAAACTAAAACGGATTTAAAACATTTTTAACCTAAAGAAAATTTTTCCTACAAAAAAGTTACCCAAAGAAAGTGAATAAACATTGAAATCCTATTTAAAAAAAAATCCAATGTATACTAATATTTTGTAAGAAATCTTTTTTATTTTTTTATTTTTTTTTAAAGAAAGATCCTCTGTTTTGCAGAATACTGTGAATGATCTAACAGTTCATCGGGCGACTCCTGAGGATCTGGTAAGTTTAATATCAAAAGTTAAGATTTATTTAGTATTTGGTTTCTGACCCTCAGAATAGAAACCAGAGGCACTTCCTGGAAGTTGTTTAGTTTTATTTAATCTATGTCTATATAAAATTGAAAAGCATATCTTCTGTACTTCCCAAATTTACATAGGAATGTCACAGTGTATATTAAGATTTTATTAGATAAGTTTGGTTTACAGTTCAAATCTTTCTGGCCAGTATTGCCTTGTCTTGTACAAATCATAGATATCTCTAGCTTTATTTATTACTACTTCCCTATACCGACATACTGGTCTAGTCAATGTACTCATTTATTCCTTGAATGTGCCATGTATATTTCCACATCTGAGTCTCCATTCAGGCTGTTTTCTTTACTTGGAACAGTTTGTCTACCTTTTTGTCTGCATGTCCAAATCGTTACTTTGCTTTCTTTTCCTAGTTCAAGTCTTACTTTTAAAAAGGTCTCTACTGTAGACTAAACAAAAAAGGTTTTATTACAATACAATTCACATACCATAAAAATCTCAATACATTGGTTTTTCAGTATACTCATAGAGTTATAGAACTATCGTCATTTTCTAATTTTAGAACATTTTCATCACTCCCTAAAAGAAACTGTGTACCCATTAACAATCACTCTGTGTGCCCCTCTTCCTTCCAGTCCCTGTCAACACCTAATCTACTGTATATCTCTGGATTTGCCTATTCTGGAATTTCATGGAAATGTCATACAGTGTGTGTACTTTTGTGTCTAGCCTAAGGTTTTCACGGCTCATCCATGTTTAGCATGTATCAGTTCTTTATTCCTTATATTACAGAGTTCTATGACATTGTTTAGCTATACCATATTTTATTTGTCCATTTGTCCACTGTTGGACATTTGGGTTATTTTCACTTTTTGACTATTATGAATAATGCTGCTATGTACATTCATGTACAAGTTTTGTGTGAAGATATGTTCTTAGTACTCTTCATATACCTGGGAGTAGAATCGCTGGGTCATATGGTTCCCCTATAGTTAGCTTTCTGAAGAGCCGCCGAACAGTTTTCACGGTGGCTGCACTATTTACATTGTAACCATGCGTGAGGGTTCCAGTTTTTCCATATACCTTGCCAACACTTGTTATTATCATAGTTTTGGCTTTAGTTTTCCTGGTGGATATAAAGTGGAATCTCATTGTGGTTTAGATTTGCCCTAATGACTCATGATGTTAAACATCCTTTTGTGTGCATATTAGCTATTTGTATTATCTTCTATGGGAAAATGTCTAGTCAGATTCTTTAGCCAGTTAAAAATTGGATTACTTTTGTTTTTATTTTTGAGTTGTAAGAGTTCTTTACACATTCTGGGTCCAAGTTCCTTATAAGATAAATGATTTGCAAATATTTTCTCCAATTCTGTGGGTTTTCTTTTCATTTTCTTGATGGGTATTTTTGAAGCACAAACATTTTTAATTAATTTATTAAAATTAGGGGCACCTGGGTGGCTCAGTCGGTTAAGCATCTGACTTTGACTCAGCTCATGATCTCACGGTTTGTGGGTTCGAGCCCTGTATTGGGCTCTGTGCTGACAGCTCAGAGCCTGGAGCCTGCTTTGGATTCTGTGTTTCCCTCTCTCTCTCTGCATCTCCCCCATTCATGCTCTGTTTCCTCTGTCTCAGTAATAAATAATTTCCATCAAAAAATTTTTTTTAATTTTGGTTTTTTTTTTAATGTTTATTTATTTTTGAGATAGAGAGGGACACAGCATAAGCAGGGGAGGGGCAGAGGGAGAGGGGAACACAGAATCTGAAGCAGGCTCCAGGCACTGAGCTATCAGCACAGAGCCTGACTCGGGGCTCAAATCCACAAACTGTGAGATCATGACCTGAGCCAAAGTCGGATGCTTAACTGACTGAGCCAACCAGGCACTCATAAGAGTGTTTGCTTTTTTGATGGACTCATTTATCTATTTTTTCATTTGTCACTTGTGCTTTTAGTGGCATATCTATAAAACCATTATCTAACCCAAGATTCATAAAAATTTCTTTCTGTTTCCTTTTAAGAGTTTTATAATTTTAGTTCTTATGTTTAGGTCTTTGATCCAATTTGAGTTAATTTTGTATATAATGTGAGATAAGGGTCCAACTTCATTTGTTTCTAAATGGGTACCCCGTTGTGCTATGTACCATTTGTTAAAAAGACTGTCCCTTTTCCATTGAATTATCTTGACACCCATGTTGAAAATCAATTGTCTGTAAACATAAGGGTTTGGTTTGAACTTTCCATTTTATTTCATTGATCTATATATCTATCCTTATGCCTCACCACATTGTCTTGATTATTATAGCTTTGTTCTAAGTGTGAAGTTGTTTGAAGCTGCCCAAGACTGCTATCTCCTCCGAACTGTGGTTGTACATACTGTGTATGGGGCGTTGAGTATGTGCCATCTCATGCGTAGCATTTATCTTTACATGTACATTGGGCCCTTGAACAGTGTAGGGGTTGCGGTGCCAACACTCTGCACAGTCGGAAACCTTTTTATAAGTTTTGACTCCCCCAAAACCTAACTACTAATATCCTGCTGTTGACAGGAAGCCTTACTGATAACATCAACAGCCGATTACATGTGGATTGTATGTAATATGTATTATATGTTGTATTCTTACAATAAAAGGAGCTAGAGAAAAAAGGTGACTAAGAAAATCGTAAGGAAGACAAGTTACATTTACAGTACTGTACTGCATTGAGAGAAGTCCGTGTGTAAGTAGGTCCGCGTAGTTCACACCCTTGTCGTTCAAGGGTCCGCCCAGTCTCCCTGGGCAGATTGTAATGCTTTTGAGGGATAGGGGCTGCCGCGTACATGTCTTTGTGGACCTAGGAATCCTAATCCTAGTAGATACTCCTTAAATGTTTGCTGAGGATAATAATGATCCCTACTGACTTAAACTTTTTTTATTATGAAAACTTTCAAGTTTATGTGCAAATGGAGACAAAAGTATAAAGACCGCCCATACAGTGTTCACCCAGACATAATAGTTATTAAAATTTTGCCATATTTGTTTCCTTTTCGTACCCTTTCCTTCACTGTAGCATTTTAAAGCAAATCCCAGAGAACATGTCATTTTGTGCCAACATACTCAGTTTGCATTTTTAAAAATGCAGACAGTTTCTTATATAACCACAATGCTGTTATCATACCTAAAGTAACAATAATTTTTGGTATTGCCTAATTCCCAGTTCATATTAATATTTCCCCAGTTGTCTCAAAAATGTCATTGTCATTTGTTTTTTGTCTTCAGAATCCTTACACAGTATTTGGTTGTTGCAGTACATTTTATCAGGTGCCGTATAGGTCTTGTTCTTCATAGTTCTGAGTACGAGAATGCTTGTGAAGCCAATGTCTTCTATTCCTTAACCAGCTCTGTGAACTCCTCTTCTCTAATAATTAAGTTGTGGCTCAAATCTCTGCTTCTGCTTCAGGAATTCTACTTTCTTGGAATTTTGCATCTCCAGTGACCCGCTTCCACATGCAACCTTTGTAGGGCTGTAAAAAATAGTGCATTGTTAGTTTTTGGTAGTGATGTGACTATTATGAAATGGGTGTACTTTTGCCAAAGATGACTCAGTGGGCTTTGTGCCTTTTACTTTGTGCTTAGTAATGTGTGTGTATGTAATTGTACAGGTACACACATGTATAATTAAAAAGTTTAACAAAACACAGTTTTTAACTTTATTATATGTGATGTACTCTTAATATTTTCTATTGTATATTTTATTTCAGAAATGTAGGTTTGATGCACGAATTGATTTTAGCACCCATTAAATGAATCCTAGCCTGCAGTTTGAAAAATAGCAGTTTATTGAATAGTCTTGTACAAAGGAAGTAGAAATTGATTTTTTTTCACTTTGTGTTTCTGCTAGGTCTGTTTGTTCTAGAGACTTCTTTTTTTAATCACTTTTGAAAATGTAGAAGACTGAAAATTTTGGTTGTGAATATGAATAAATATATACATGTTGGACCAGAAAAATATTTTTAGAAGATGAGTTAGATTAGGCAGTCCCACCATCTGAATAGGCAGCATCTTTGTTTCTGAAACATTCTTTTATGGTTTTTTCTTCTGTACAGATCCGTCGTCATGAAATACACAAATCAAAGAACAGAGCATTAGTACACTGGGAACTGCAAGAAAAAGCTTTGAAGAGAAAATGGAAGAAGCAGAAGCCAGAAATTTCTCATCTTGAGAGAAGGAAATTGTCTATTATGAAGGAGGTAATGCTAAGCGGCATCATCTTCAGCGTTAGGGAAGAACGTGATAAATGGGGTTCTCTCTTTCCCGCCAAATTTGATTGACATTGGAGAGGGTCTGGGGGATAATTGCGTCCTTCTACAGTGATCTATACACGGACTTTGAAAAGAGCAGAAGAGTGACGATTAGTCTAGTTTGGAGGTTTGAATTCCTGCTCTGCAAGATACTGTTTGTGTGACTTGCCTGATTATATTGTTATGAAATTTCAGTGATATGTACTTATAAAGGGATTAGTACAGTCCTTGGACATAATTAGTGTCATATATATAATTATTTTTCTCAATTCACACAGGTAATGTTAGATTGATTACTTTGCAAAAAAAAAAAAGTATGCTAATCCAAGTTAGTAAGCCACTTGTCTTTGGCTTAATCTTTTGACAGATGTAGGGTATTTGGATGAGTAATCAGATGTGTAGGAATAAACAGTATGGCAAATAAGAGGAAACCACAATAAAAAACCTTTTATTTGGGATGGTATCATTGTAATCATTGTAAAAGAAATATACTTTGTAGTGTTGCTTCTTGTTCATTATTGAAGCTAATGGCATTGGCTGTCTGGGTGACCTTTCACTGCAGCTTTCAGTCACTCTGTCTTTTGAGGAATCCATTAGGCTTTTTAGTGAAATGTGAAAGTCTTGATCTTATATATCATCAGGAAGAATTCTAGCTCCCAAATCAATGTTTACGTGAACTTGTAAAAAGAACAGTGGCTTGAGGTAATATGGTTCTTTATAGATAAGTATCTTTTGGTGATCTTGGACCAGTCATGCAGATTTCAACCTTTTGTGGTAATTCTTAGTGACCAGGAAAAAAGGCAGCCCCTTTGAGGTGGCTGTGGGCCTTTGTGTCTCATCTCTTGTGGCTTCTGCTCAGGTCCTGAATTGCTTATACATGGAATGGATGTGGTGGAAGTAGGGATCAGAGGAAGAGCAGTGAGAGAGGGTTAGAGAAGTGTCTCTGCCTCCCCTCCGGGCCGTTCCTCAGGCTCTGGTGTCGTGGTTCTCAACACCGACTGCACAGTAGATCAGGGTTGAGAACTTCCATTAACAGATCACTACCTTTGGACCAAGATGTAGCTATACAAGGATATTCTGCTTTCGTGGACCTGTGATGTAGGTATTTTTCAGACAGTTTTTATGTAATTTTAATATGATGCCAGGGGTGAGGACCTTTACTATTAGTAGGATTTAGGTATTTCCATTTAACAGTATATTTTGGAGGTAATTCGATGTCAATATTTAGAAATCTACCTTTTCTTTTCTGTTGTTGTTTTTTTTTGGCCAGATAGTATCCAGATGCTTTATTGCTGGGCATTTAAGAAGCATACTGGAGTAAAGCTTAGGCTTCTGGAAGAAAAATGACCCCAAGATCTAGTGATTTAAACAAAGTAGAAATCTATTTCTCTTTATAAAACAGTTCAGAGGTAAATGGCAGTTGGTTGGGGCTCTGGGGCCCTTTATTCCAGGGCTTCCATCTCTGAGTAGAGAGTGGCAGTGCCAGCTTCCTTCAGCTATATTCCAGCCAGCATGAAAAGGGGAAGAGAATGCATGCTACTCCCTTTACATACCACCCAGAAATTCTGGCTTGTCTCCCATTGTCCAGAAATTCATCACATGACCATTCTTACCTGGAATGATGGTTAGGAAATCTAGCTATATACTTGGCTAAAACTTGGGGATTCTGCTCTTGAAAGGAAAATGGAAAGAAAGGAGATTGGTGGATAAGTGTCTGTCACCAACAGATTATATTACCTGCCTTGTCTCTATAAATAATACGTTGAATATCCTTGAATGTTTTTAAGTACATGTAAAACTATATTTATAGGATAAATTCTTAAAAGGGGAATTGCTAAGTCAATGGATATGTGTATCTGTTATTTCAGTGTTAAATTTGTAAGGTCTCTCTTCAGGGATGTAATGGGATCAAAGGAAGAGGGCTCCTTGGGAATATTCATGTATGCCGTATCATTATGTGTTGAGAGCTCCCAGTCCGTCCCCTAGGGCTGGACTCCTGGATTAACAAAATTAAGAGAAAAGTTCTTTGGCATTTGTTGTAGGATGGATGCATTCATGTCATGGGAATCAAGCAAATGAGGGTCGGGATTCAGAGACAGGGAGACTTTGATAAAGATTTTATAAATTCTAAAGGAATAATAACTTCCCAAGTCTCTCTGCAATTTCCTATGTCAATCTGGTTTTTATTATCAGAGAACAAAAGTGCGAAGATGAGAAGTTTTTGTAATGTTTTTGAAGGGACGTTGGCCAGTCCTTTGCAAATCCAGTATGTGTACCACCATTCATAATTTTGCTCTGTGAACCTATCTGGGGAAGTAATATAGACAGATGGGCTTGCAGATATTGGCTTACCTATCAAGAGGATGAGCTTTATCAGAGAGGAGCAATAAGTAAAGCTAGAGAGAGAAAGGCAATACGCTGATCTCTGGTCTTTCAAACCGTCTGCCCCTGGAAGGCTTGGCAGACTGGCAGAGGACAACAGGGCAGCAGCTTTATGGAGAACTCATTTTAATTAACATCACGTCTTGATATGGTAAAATTCTTCCTCCGTAATCTGCTGCTTTATCTTTATTTTGATGGAAGGTCAGTGACCTTTTTTTAAATATTAAACTCAAACTGCTATTAGGAAATATTCTACGTGTAATTTTTCTAGTTTAAATGATAGATTATGATGTTTCATTTACTCTCTTTCCTAAGCTCTAATTGCATATGTTGCATGTACTTGCAAAATCACTAACCAAGGACAGAATTTGGTTCATGGGATAATATAATTTAAGTTGTAACAACATTGTCAAATATCTCTAGAATGATACAGGTTTTCAGTGTGTCCACATCCTTATAACACCCCTTTGGGTTTGGGTAAGATGGTGGTATCTTCATTTACATATTAGCAAACTGAGTTTAAAGAGGTTGGATTTTGCTTAGTATCCCTTGACTGGGCCTAGGATCCCAGTCTTCTGGTTTCAAATGTGCTCTCTGCCTTATTGCATTCCAAAGCTTACTCTTTGTGGAAGGAACAGATTCAGACTTTATTCTCATCTACTAACTGAGCTATCCAGCCTGGTTGGCCATAGCAGAAGAAGGGGAAATAGAATTTTATTCTTGTTATTTTTCTCAGTGTCCTCAAACAGTAACTAACTAAGGTTATATTATATACCTGTTTCCATGGGCTAGAGAGATTCTGGCAAGAGCATTTGTTGCCAGGTGCTTTATTGTTTTGAATCAGTGTTGGAAACTGGGTAGTTTCCAATTTTGTGACTCCTTTCAATTTAAGAAAGCCATCTGGTGGTGGTGGCTTAAGTTGACTTGCCTGCATATCTGCTTGTAGTTATGAAAGTTCCTAAGTTGGAAGTGCCTGATCAGAGGCACTACTGTAATGATATTTTTTGAGTTCTCATCCCTCCAGGACAAGAATCCATTTTGTTGATAAATACAGAAGCATCACTTTTTGGTTTGATGCCTTAGAACTTATATTAGCTCATATTCTCTAGGTTGTTGATCATGATTCGACAGTAGGTTATCGAATACACTTTAAAGGTTGAAACACCTCTGAGTTTATGGCTCAGAGATTTATATCTTTAATTAGTGTTTGCAACTTTTTAGTGGATTGTGAAATTGAGTTAGTGTGTTGCAGCCATTATTTAAAAAAATGAAACAGGAACTAAAAAGAAAATTTCAGAGTGGTTCTCAAGGAGTAAGGTTAAGTAAGACTTATATTTTATTATACGTTTACATTTATATGTGTGCTGGGTCCCAATTTAATCATGTATTTCTTACTTGGATGTGGCCAAGCATATGAAATCTACTAACTATTGTAATAGCCCCATCTACTGGTACTTAAGGATATTGTCACTGAAGGATTTTAGAAAGCTAGGCCTTTGGTTATTTTTATGCCTTGTATGGATTTTTCCTTTGTGATTTCATAAGTATATGTATATATATTTTTCTGAATAATATATTTATCATTAACATGTACCTAGATTCTTTCTGATCAATACCAGCTGCAGGATGTTTTGGAAAAATCAGATCATTTGATAGCTGAAGCAAAAGATCTGTTTGCTGATTTTCCTCGTAGACGCACAGGTAACATATTCAATTCAAACAAAAACTTCTTTTTCTTATTAACCATAGCCCACAGCTGGGTACTTGGAAGAATTTTAAATCTTTTTCTCAGGTACCACATTATTTATTTATTTATTTTAAGTTTATTTATTTTTGAGAGAGACAGAGACAATACAAGTGGGGAAGGGACAGAGAGAGAGGGAGAAAGAGAATCCACGCAGGCTCTCCATCATCGGGGCAGAGCCCAATGCAGGGCTTGAATCCAGGAAGACGTGAGATCATGACCTGAGCCGAAACCAAGAGTCATCAACTTAACTGACTGGGCCACCCAGGTGCCCCTCGGCACCACATTATTTATAGCACAAGTATCCTAGAGGGGATAGCGTGTAAGCATTGTTAGGCATAGGTTCATTATAATTGTTTTCACCAAGAATATTAATTATTACAAATTACTGAGCTAAGCAAAGGTAAATTGTTATTTACTAGGATATTTTATGATGCGATGTATAAGATTTTATCACTTAAAATGAGTTAATTTCCAGTTTATTAATATTAAGTTACCATATATGTTACCATATAAAGTATTTGTATTTGCATATAACTTGAGTAAAGCTTAATTTGAAGTCTAAATCTACTTCAATCTCTCTAAAGGAAATTTTCCTCTGGTCAGATACATAGCATTATTCACTTTAGTGTATATATAATCCATTGTTTACTTTAATCCCTAAAAACAGATCATTAGTTTTTAGTGTAAAGTTTGAATCTTGGCTTAACCATTTATTAGTGTGACTCAGGGCCATTTGCTTCCTGTCTCTGAGGTACAGTGTGCTGGCCTATAAAATGATACTAGTAACAGCCTCATCAGATTTTATGAGGACAAAATGACTTAATATATGTAAACGTATTTGGAACAGTGCCTGGCATATAGTTAGTGTTATATAAATGTGAGCTGCTACTATTTTTATTTAAGATTTTCATGTGATAATACAAACGTATGGCGATGTGTATTGCTTGTAAAGTCAACTTAATGAAGTAAATCATCATTACTTATTTTCCTTCTGCAGGGTTTCCGAATGTAACAGTGGCTCCTGATTCCTCTCAGAGTCCCATCGTGGTAAATAAAGACCCTGTCACCCAGGCCATTCTTAGCGAATCTGTCATAGAGTCTCAGGTAATGAGCTGTCCTTCTAGCCATCATGCTTATGTGGAAATAAAGCTTATGTAGGTGTTGTGGTAAACATTTCAAAAGCTTAAATAGCAACAAATACCTAGTTATGGTTGCTAGAATTGTTCTTCTCAAGCACATTGCACTTTCTGTGAGTAATGTTTGTACCAAACAAGATAGGACCAGATAATGATAGCTACCTTTTACTGACTACTTACCTACAAGGTAGTAGGTACTATTATTATCTCCATTTAGCAGAAGAAAAAACTGAGGTTCAGAAAAATTAAGTGCCTTATCCAAGATCACATAGCTTGTTGGCATCAGAGATGGCATTCAAGCTAGGCTCCATCTGCCAGTATGGAAGTAGCAGGGAGTCTTTTTATTTCTACTTTGGAGTCAGGTGGATCTGTGTTTATATTCTATTCCTTACTACCTCTTTGATCTGGAGTTGATTTCTTAAGGTGTCTAAATTGGCTCGGGGTGTTTTTTGATTTTTCTGTTAAATGGGAATAGAAATATTTACTATGGTTGTTGTGAGCATCAGCTGAGATAAGTTATGTAAAATGCCTAGCATAATTCCAGATACTAGTTCTTCATTAAATGTTAGTCCCTTCTAATAGTGTGTTTAAAAACTAGCTACCCAGGAAACTTGGAATTTATTGTCTAGTTACATGGGATACATTTAAGAGATTAAAAAGGGATAGAATTGACAGGATTTGGGAGCTGATTGGATGTGATGGATGAGAAAGGAGGGTAACTCCCAGTTTGCTGGCTTAAGCATCTCAAAAGATGGTGATGCTGTTCATGGTCTTAGGTAATATGGCAGGAACAAGGCTTCTGGAAGAATAATAGGAAAGGCTTAGGAAGATGACCAGTTTGGGACATATTTATGATATGTATGTAGGATGTCTACTAGAGATATCTTTTAAGCAATTGGATATAATTGTCTAGGACTCCAGAGAAATCTGGCCGAAGATAGAAATTAGAGAATTCATAGCATTTTACTTATAATTGCAACTATTGGAACTAGATATAATCATTCAGAAAGGGAGTCAGATGAGAGGAGAGACGGTCCAAAGGAGGACCTTGAGTCCCATCGGATATTAAGAAATGGCAGAAAGAAAAGAACCAATAAAGGAGATTGGGAATAGGAAAAAAACCAGGGAAATATGGTATCATGCCAATTAAAAGGAAGAGTGTATCAAGAAGATCTTGAAGGAGGGGCGCCTGGGTGGCTCAGTTGGTTAAGAGTCTGACTTCGGCTCAGGTCATGATCTCGCGGTTTGTGGGTTCAAGCCCTGCGTTGGGCTCTGTGCTGACAGCTAGGTCAGAGCCTGGAGCCTGCTTCGGATTCTGTCTCTGTCTCTTTCTCTGAACCTCCCCTGCTCACACACACTCTTTCTTTCTCTCTCTCTTTCTCTCTCAAAAATAAATAAAACATTAGAAAAAAAATTAAAAAAGATCTTGAAGGAAAGTGAGGAGTGGTAATTAATGTCTAATGAATCAAAGAAGTAAGAGAAGGCAAAGACTAAAAAATATGTTTGATTTAAGAACACATCAGAAGAGGATGTTAACCTTGTAGAGAGCAGTTTGAGTGGAATGGTAGGGCAGAAGCAAAGTTGTAGGGTACAGATGGTAAATGAGAAGTGGGGGGTGACTCGAGAGGTTTGGTGGCGAAAGAGAGAAGATACAATGAAAGAGACTTGTTCATGTTTAAATGTGGATGAGCTGAAGCCAGTACAGAGAGAGGTTGGAGAGGCAGGAGGTGGAAGATCTTGGAGTAGAATGGAGGTGAGAGGGTTTAGGTTCTAGAGCACTTGTGGAGATGTCAGCCTTAGAAGGAGAGACTTCTCTATTGTTATGACAAAAAGAAAGGATGAGTGCTTATATATCCAACTTGTGTTTTTATTTTTATTGTTATGCTGAGAAAGGCTCTTAATGAAGTAGTTGATGATGAAGAAGGAACTGTTAACAGCCAGTCTGGAGAAAGTGAGAATGAGCTGGATAACTCTCTCAACTCTCCATCAAATATGAATGTAGAAAGGTATGTATGTGTGGCATAAATATCTATAATACTTCCCTTTCTTCCAAGGCTACTTCTTTTGTTTTCCAGCTTTATTGAGATATAATATAATAATATTATATATTGACATACATTATTGACATATTACAAATATTAACATATAATGTAGAAGTTTAAAGTATATAATATGTTGATTCGATACACTTGCATGATTACCACCGTAGCATTAGCTAATGCCTCTATCATATTGCATAATTACCATTTCTTTTTTTGTGGTGAGAATGTTTATGATCTACTCACTTAGCAAGTTTCAGGTATATAATACAGTACTATTAGTTATAATCACCGTGCTCTATGTGAAGTGCAGTGTGAAGTTATTCATCTTATTCCTGAAAGTATGTATTTTTGTACTATTTCCCCATCCTCCCCCCGCCCCGGTAACTACCACTCTACTCTGTTTCTATGAGTTTGGCTTTTTTAGATTCCATATTTAAGTGAGGTAATACAATATTTGTCTTTCTCCATATGACTTATTTTACTTAGCGTAATGCCATCAATGTACATCAATGTTTTCACAAATATCAGAATTTCCTTCTCTCCCATGCCTGAACAATATTCTATTGTGTATTTATATATTATATCTTCTTTGTTCATTTATTTGTTGAGAGATACGTAGGTTGTTCCCATATGTTGGTTATTGTGAATAGTGCTGCAGTGAACATGGGAGTGCACATATCTCTTTGAGGTCCTGTTTTCATTAAAAAAATATTTTTTAATGTTTTTTATTTATTTTTGAGAGACAGAGAGAGAGTGCAAGCAGGGGAGGGTCAGAGAGAGAGGGAGACACAGAATCTGAAGCAGGCTCCAGGCTCTGAGCTAGCTGTCAGCACAGAGCCTGATGTGGGGCTTGAACTCACGAACCGTGAGATTATAACCTGAGCCGAAGCCGGACGCTTAACCGACTGAGCCACCCAGGTGCCCCAGAATACTGTTTTTTCTTTTTTTTTGTTTTTGTCTTGAACCCTTCTCCCTAGTTACATGTGATAATACATTTCTTTTTGCCCTCAGCACTTAGCCTCCTAAAAATACTTCTTCCTTCCTGTTCAAATCAAGAAGCAATGCCCTTCTAAGGCTGACCACCTTGGGTTCTACACACTTCTTGGTAGTATTGTGACTGCTTAGGTGTGGGGTTTGTGTGTGTCTGTTTCTTTTCTTTTTAAGTATTCGCATACCTAGAGTGGAGTTTTTCTTTCTGGAGGTAATTTAGTCACCATTAGGCTCTCTGCTTCTTTGTGTAGTCATTTTGAACTGCCCTTGCTCCTAGCTAGAGTTTCTGACAAGAGCTCAAGGAATATCTTTGCTGGAACTTGGTGTATCTTTTTCTACTTATAAGTGATTTGAAGTTAGTAGTCTCTGTCTTCCAGTAATGTCGAAGGTAGGGGTTATATGCTGTTTTTGCGCTTCCCGTTCCCTGTCTAGTGGGTTTTGGAGGAGAGTGAGTCAGATTTAGCTGGTCACTGTTTTCTTAAGGATACCTGGAAACATGTATCAACCTTTAAGAAGTTTTTTTGTTCAATATACAAATACAGGTAATCTTGTACAAGATTTTTATTTCCTTGTACAAGGTCTTTATTTCCTCACTTGTAAAGTATGAGGTTTAGAACATATGATATCTAAGGTGCCTTCTGGTTTGAAACTTTCTGTGAATATATGTTCCTGTGTGGCCTAAAACAACAGAAATTTATCCCCTCACTGCTCAGGAGGAAAGAAATGTGAAATCAGTTTCATTGGACCAAATCAAGCTGTTGGCAGGGCTACATTCCCTCCAGAGGCTCTACAGGAGAATCTATTCTTTGCCAATGCTAGGTGGTTTATTTAAAATAATTAAAAAAATTTTTTTTAACTTTTGAGAAAGAGGGACAGAGAGAGAGGGGGAAACATGATCTGAAGCCGGTTCTTAGCTGGCAGCAGGCTCTGAGCTGACAGCACAGAGCCCCATGCAGGGATCAGACTCATGAACTGCGAGATCATGACCTGAGCTGAAGTTGGATGCTTAACTGAGCCACCCAGGTGCTCCTGCCTTTTCCAGGTTTTGATGGCTGTTGGTCTTCCCTGACTTGTGGCCGCATCATTCCGATCCCCGACTCTGTCTTCACATCACATTCCTCTCTGTGTTATGTTGAAGTCTTCCTTTGCCTGTCTTAGATACATCTTCAGGCTCTACCATAGTCCTCCTGATGGCGCACATGCAAAAGTTATAATCACTCCCATTCCAAGATTCTCTTGTGTCTCAGCATGAACTCAAGTTCAAAATCTCCTCTAAATTTATCAACTCAAACCAAATCTTAGCCTCTAAAGTAGGCATGGGTAAGGTCTGAATAAGATTCATCCTGGGCCAGTATTCCTCTCTATGTATGATCCTGTGTAACTAGAAAACAAGTTATCTGCTTTTATTTGTTTATTTTCCAGTGTTTATTTATTTTGAGAGAGAATCCCAAGCAGGCTCCATGCTAACAGCTCAGGGCTCAATTTCATGAACCACAAGATGATGACTGGAGCTGAAATCAAAAGTCAGACACTTAACTGACTGAGCCACCCAGGCACCCAAATAAGTTATCTGCTTTTCAGATGCAATGATGGAAAAGACATAGGATGATAATTATAGACATTCTCATTTGAAAATCCAAGGAAGAAAAGGGTTACCAGTCCTAAGCTATTTTGAAACTCAGCAAGGCAAATTTCATTAGGTCTCAAAACCTGGTAATTATCTTCTGTGGCCTGAGGCTTCATCCTTTAGGTCCATGGCTCTGTCCTCTGTGCCTGTGGCTTTGGCCTTAGCCTCTGCACACTTTTATACCTGCAGCTCTCGCTTTGAAGTCATTTTTTTCTCTTGAATCTCATGCTTCCATATGAGTAATTTTAGCAGCCTGTTTGCTGGCTGCAGAATTTTGGGAGTCTGATACCTTTCCTTCACTTTATCCTATCTCTGGCCCTTTCGGTCCAAGCTGGTAGTATTTCTGCTGGTATAACATTCTTAAAAGACCTTATGGGTCTCTTTTGTATGTTATATGCCATTAGATAAGAGGCCTTCCAGAGATTTTTCCTGGATAATCCCATCTGTATGCTGGCCTCTGTTGAGATCATTGAGGGGATCCATGCGTGAGTCAGATGCCTACTCTCTTCATATTAGCAAAACATACTAGCCATACACTTGACCTTCTGTCCAGGGAGTGCTTTCCTAATAGTGCCTTCTAAGTTGAGCATCTTTTGCATTCTGGACATGCTGAAAATTTCTCAAGTAATCAAGTTCTGGTTCCTTTTGGCTTGAAAATTCAATGTATCTCTTTCTTCCTGCATTTCACTCTATGTAGCAATAGGAAAGCAGGCTGCACATTCAACTCTTTGCTTGGAAGTCTCCACAGCTAAATATCCAAGTTCGTTGCTTACAATTTCTGCTTTCTACACAACTCAGCTAAGTTTTCTGCCACCTTATAATAAGGATTGTCTTTCTTCCAGTTTCCAATAACGTGTTTCTCATTTCCTTCTGAACCCTCAATAGATGGGTCTTTAATAGTCATATTTCTGCCAGTATCTATTATGATGATAGAGGCTCTCTCTACCATGTTCCTCACTTCCTTCTGAGCTCTCAGTGCTCGGGTCTTTAAAGTCCATATTTCTACCAATAACCTATTTATTTATAGCCTATTTAAGGCACTCTAAGATTTTTCTGTCATTCACCTAAAAATTCTTCCAGCCTCACCCATTATCAAATTCCAGAGCTCCTTTCACATATTAGGTATTACGTTATGCTAGCACCCCATATCCAGGTACCAAAGTCTGTCGTAGTTTTCTGTGGCTGCTTTAACAAATTACCACAAACTTAATGACTTAAAACAACAGAAGTTTATTCTCTCACGGCTCTGGAGGCCTGAATCTGAAGTCAGTTTCACTGGGCTGAAATCACGGTGTTGGTAGGGCCACACTCCCTCTAGATACTCTAGGGAGAAATCCATTCCTTGCCTCTTCAGCTTGTGGTTGCTGTTGGCCTTCCTTGGCATGAGCCCACATACCTCCTATCTCTGCCTCCGTCTTCACGTTACCTTCTCTCTGTGTGTCAGAATCTCTCTCTGTCTCCCTCTTATAAGGATGCACTTGATTGCATTTAGGGCTCATCCAGATAATCCAGGATCATCTCATCTTTCTTAATCACATCTGCAAAGGCCCCTTTTAGTCAGATAAGGTAACATTTGTAGGTTCTGGGGATTTGGTTGTGAGTATCTTTGGGGAGGACTTTCTTACACCTACCACAAGTAGCATTGTATCATTTTTCTTGTTATTTCAGATAACCTGAATTTTGAAAGACAAACATTAGAGACACTGAGTTCAGACTGGTTTGGACTTTCCTAACTTGTGCAGAAATCTCATTACAGCACTATTCTTAGGATTTATCCTGAAGGTTGGACTTAGAGCTAACACTGTTTTACAGAGAAGTCTTTTTGATGCTTTGATAACTAGCCCCCTTTGAATGGATTGCATTATAGGCCTTTTGCTAAATTTGTTTTGTAGCAACTAATGTGCAATGTGCTGTGCATAATAGGCTTGAAGGCAACTCCCTTAGGTTGAGATTTGTGCAGCTACTAAATACAATTTCCCTTTTCCACCTTTTTTTAATAACAGCTTTATTGATTTATAGTTCACACACCATACAATCCACCCACATAAAGTATCATATTCAATGATTTTTGGTATATGTAGAGTTGTGCAATCTCCAGTCAATTTTAGAACATTTTCATTACCCTACAGAGACCTCATATTCTTTAATAGTCAAACTCCATTTCCCCCCAAGCCCTTCTGCCCCATCTGATCTATCAGATGAATCTATTTTCTATCTCTATATTAATTTGCCTATTCTGGACATTTCATATATATAGAGTCATTCAATATGTGGTCTTTTTTGTGTCTGGTGTCTTTTACTTAGAATGTTTTCAAGATTCATCCATATTGTAGCACATATCTTTGCTTCATTCCTTTTTTTGGCTACATAATACTCCATTGTGTGGTTGTAGTACATTTTACTTATTCATTCATCAGTTGGTGGACATTTAGGTTCTTTTTACTTTTTTGTCTCCTACCTCTTTTAAGCCTCAGTCCAACTGAGAAAAAGACAAAGGAATCAGGTGATTGGAGATGAAAATATCAGCCTTATCAATGTCAAAGATGATTATAGTGAAAGGCTTAGTTCTCTATCTCCCTGTACTGCAGCCCTACCTCTGCCCTGCTCCCAGAGTTGTTAGACCTTTCCTTCCTGAAGTGAGTCACCTAGAGTGAAACCCACGGACACTAAAGGAGATGGTGAATGGGTTTATTTTAGTTCGGCCAAACGGCCCTCCCGAGTGTTGGCAAGTCCTCAGGAGCGAGCCCCGCCAAGCAGGAGCTCAGGGTTTTTAAGGGCTTTGGCAAGACAAAGTAAGTCATCATTTAGTTAACCAATCATAGTTTACAGCATTCTATAGTGGTCATTCATATTTTGACACACAAATGTAAGATTTGGTAGAGACCTATCAATTTTAGAGTTCTTTGTCTTAGGAGAAATTTGAAGTGACCAATCACAGGTTCTAAGGGGATGTGCACAAAAGCAAGAACTTTGCGGTTAAAGGGTGGGATCTGGGAATAGTATCTTAGAAAACAAGTTAACCTTTAAGTTATAAATTATGGGTTACATCTCAGGACTCCCAGAGCTCAATTTCCCAACTTTTGATTGTTCAAGCAGAAGGGCTGGAGAGTGAAACAATGGTTCGTAATTTTTCATTAGGGTCAGCGTGACCTGAGGAGGGCCTTACAGTCTCAGGGCAGAGGCTGCTGCAGTCACTTTACCTCAGTGATAAGCAGACACTGTGTCCTGAGGGTAGTCTTCACAGGAGGGAGAAACCAGAAAAAAACCAAGCCATGTATTTTCTCTGGGAAAGAGAGAGGAGGATGGGGCCCATACCACAGAAGTCCAGAAGGAGCAAATTGCTTCTGTGGTTAGGAGCCATGTAGGTAGGAAACTGGGAGGAGGATGGAATGATTTCTTCTAACACTAAAAAGACATTTTAGTCATCTGTCTTATCAGTTAAGGAAATTATATTTTTCCTTTGATTATGAAGTACTAAAAGTTCCATCAGTCAAACATGTAAGCATTTGAAGAGTTTAAATGATGGCATTTATTAACTCTAATGTAGCTTGTTGTCCCATAATTAATAGGTTCCTCCACCAACTAAAGGAAGATAATTCTGAGTTAATTCAAAAGCTGTGGATGGATATTCAGCAGAAAATAACAACACAGTCACAAGTAATAACCCCTCCAGAAACTCCATCATCTGCTCCTCCATCAGGGGAACAAAAAGGTTTGCTCCCCTATGGTCTTATTTCTCTCAGAATAGTGACTTGTCTCAGTGTGTTCTTTCTTAAGCATAGTAGCTTTTAAAGCAATGTTACTTGTCTTGACTGTCTTTACCTAATTGAATAAGATACTGATCGATCCGTTAATTGGATACTTAAAACTTTTTTGTTGTTCACTAGAATTTCTTTTGGAAATACTTTTTCTTTTAGCTGCTCTGAATGCTACCAAAGCTGTCAAGAGAATCCACACGAGGCTTCAATCTGAAGAATCTACGGAGACTCTAGACTCAAGCTATGTTGTGGGACAAGTACTGAACTCAAGGAAGCAAAAACAGTTGTTAAATAAAGGTTCGGTCCCTCAGTTTGCAAAGACGAATTAGTAAACACGTAACTTGATACAACCTCCTTAATCTCTTAGTAAAGTCTCCTCCCTTATACTCATCCAGTTGGAGCAAATAACTAAGACTTTGTTGAATGGTGGCTAAGAAATGTTTTTCGCCAAAAAAAAAAAAAAAAAAGAAGAAGAAGAAATGTTTTATGCCATGTAACTCTGTAGAAAGGTGGTTCTAGTGTGTTCATTATAGATAGTGTAAACCTGTCTGGATTTTTAGGAAAAAAATGGTGATAACTCTATAACAACCTTTTACAGGGACATGTGGGTAGATAAGTTGGTTAAGTGTCCAACTCTTAATCTCAGCTCAGGTCATGATCTCATGGTTTCATGAGATCAAGCCCCATATTGGCTCTGTGCTGACAACATAGAGCCTGCCAGGGATTTTTTTCTCTCTCCTCTCTCTCTTTGCCTCTCCCCCACTTGTGCTATCTCCTTCTCTCGAAATAAATAAATAACATTAAAAAAACTTTTATAAATTGTGAATCACAGTCAAAGGTTTTTCTAGTAGCTTTCTGGTATAATAGTTCTGGTCTTATAATAGAATGACTTCTCTCATTATCAGCGAAAGGAAAACTGGATTCTCATGCTCCTTCCAAGCAGAAGCAGAACATGCTAACAGCTAGCACGGCCTCCACAGACTTACCTAGTAGCAGTAATTCCAGCCTGGATGTCCTCAAACACATGATAGATGAAGTGGAACATGAAATGGAAGAATATGAACGGTGTACAGGACGTGAGGTCAAGGGCCTGCAGAGTAGCCAGGGGCTTACGGGCTTCACGCTGTCGCTGGTGGGCTCCCTCTGCCGCCTGGTTCGCTACCTTAAAGAGGTAAGAGCAAGAGGTGATTTGAGTGTCCTCTTCAGAGAGCTGCCAGACATGTTCCGGGTTGTTTTCTTGTTTTTTTGTTTTGTTTTGTTTTGTTTTGTTTTGCTCTAAATTTATTGCAATCTCCAAATGAAATGTAGTCAAATTTGAATAGCTTTGTTTAAAATACCTCAGCTTTAGATTATCTGCAGTGAAGTTTAATATTCTTAATTTTCCTCTGCATGCTGATTTATGAATCATGTAGTATGCTGATACATGGTCAGCTAAGTGAGGTTGGTTTTAATATGAGCTTTAGTAAAACAATTAGAAGGGTTAGTCTGCTATAAATAAAATCATGTCTTATTCTGATATTGAACATTATTATATGGAAGTATTAGATTCAATAGAACTATTCAATGTGTCCTCTTTTTTTTTAATGTTTTATTTATTATTGAGACAGAAACAGAGCATGAGCAGGGGAGGGTCAGAGAGAGAGGGAGACACAGAATCTGAAGCAGGCTCCAGGCTCTGAGCTGTCAGCACAGAACCCATGAACCGTGAGATGGTGACCTGAACTGAAGCCGACTGCTTAACTGACTGAGCCACCCGGGCGCCCCTCAATGTGTCCTCCTTCTAATGCTATTTCTGCTTCCTACTTCCACTTTAGTTGAGTTTAGAGAGCGCCATCCTTGTAATCTAGACATGCAGATGGGGAAAATTCTTCATGTTATCTTTGTGACTGACTTGGGCTTTGCGTCAGTGTCTGAAGTGGGAGATATTTCGTTATTGTGACAATTTATAAACTTAGCAGGAATTTTTTTTTTAGTTCATTTGTGAATAATCAGTCTTCAGGATGCTATGGAATTAGAGTTAGCTGTACATTCATCTTTCAAAAAATCTATTTAAACTGTTATTTTTTATACATTTAAATTTGTTAAACAAATACAACAAAAAATGTTCAAGGAAATTTTATTAAAATTGTTGCTTCATCACTCTAATTCAGATGTTCCAATTTCTTTGGAGGTGTCCTCCTAAAATTGCTTTTTAGTGAAATATTTATTGTCTGGTCAGACTTAGGAGAGTCTTTACATTCTTCCACCCTTAGGTTAGGAGTCTCCAGAAGTATACTTTTGGCTCTCTGAAAGTATTACAAGTTTAGAAGCATACATATACTTTTTAGCTAATCACTTGCTTTCTGAAGTTAAACCATTTAATAAGCCTGTTATTTATTTTTAATTTTATTTTAACCAACTTAATGTTTGAATTGGTGTTGCATTCCCATGGTATGAAATTCAAAGAAACAGATATGGATGAAAATTCTAATTCCCACCTTTTTTTTTTTTTAATGCTTATTTAGTTTTGAGAGAGAGAGAGAGCACAAGAAGGGGAGGGGCAGAGAGAGATGAAGACACAGAATCCAAAGCAGGCTCCAGGCTCTGAGCTGTCATCACAGAGCCCGACACAAGGCTCAAACCCACAAGCCCTGAGTGAGACCATGCCCTGAGTCGAAGTCTGACACTTAATCGACTGAGCCACCCAAGTGCCCCCTAATTCCCACCCTTAACTTCCATATAATGGGTCTGCTTCCTCAGAGCCAGCTCTGATTACCAGTGTGAGTGTGTCCTTCTAGAGATGCTCTGTGTGTATTCAAGCAATACGTATATGTACTTCCTGTCCACTTGATTCTGCAAAAATTGTAGTCATTTAATGCTGCATACCATTCTGTTTATTGTGTTCTATTTAAAGAAGGGAAAAGGATACAGCATTTCATTTTAATGAAATACAAACCTTTTAATAAAAATATTTCATTCTCATTACTGTCACTTAATATATACTTTGTAATTACTTTTTTTTGACAGCTCTGAGTAGAAACTTTTCAATATTTGATGCTGCTGTTGGGAGTTTTGATGGAAGTTGATTTTTTTGTAGAGTGAGCTCCAGCTGCGTAAAGAAGTAGAGACAAGGCAGCAACTGGAACAGATGCTGGGTGATCACCGAGAGCTCATTGATGCTCTTACAGCTGAAATTCTTCTTCTCAGAGAAGAAAATACTGCGACCCAGGTACTTAGATGAAATCCCAAACTTTTCTGTGTTTAGTAGCATAAAACGACTAAGAGTCTATAAGATTCTCTTCTGGTTGCCTTTGGTTTTGTTATGCTGATGTGCTTACCTCTCACTTCTTTATTATCATCAATGGTAGCTTTTATTGAACATTTATTATATTGGAGGTACTATAGTAGAAACTTGAACTTCAAATACATATAGAATAAGTCTACTGTCTCTTTAAGAAACATACTATTTAGTGAAGAAGACAGAATCTACATTTAAATGGTAACTACCAATATTATAGTAGTTTATCCAAAATGTGAAATAAAAAAGTGTTAGGATAGCTACTTTTAATTTCAAAATAGCAGAGGATACCATTTGAGGAAGCTTCCTGTAATGATATGCCATTTAAAATTCTTTGCAGTATCTTCAGATTTATTACATAAGTCCTCTTTGTTGCTTGTCTGGATAATTGCTTTATTTATTTATTTATTTATTTTACTTTAAACTCTTATACAGAGGACACCTGGGTGGCTCAGTTAGTGAAACAT
Source organism: Suricata suricatta (assembly GCF_006229205.1). Taxonomy (NCBI): domain Eukaryota; kingdom Metazoa; phylum Chordata; class Mammalia; order Carnivora; family Herpestidae; genus Suricata; species Suricata suricatta. Next base: position 59,872,748 of record NC_043704.1, on the reverse strand, counting down.
CTGACTCCTGATTTTGACTTAGGTTGTGATCTCACAGTTGTGAGATTGAACCTTGTGTCAGGCTCTATGCTGACAGCACAGAGCCTGCTTGGATTCTCTCTCTCTCCCTCTCTCCTCTCTGTCCCTCCCCTGCTCGTGTGTGCTATCTATCTCAAAAAACAAAACCAAAAAACGTAAAGTTACACAGTATTTCTTCTAGGAAATCTTACTGCCTTAATGCTGCAGTCTTCATTTATCCCATTTTGATATTCTTTAGATATTACTCTCTACTCCATTTCTATAGATTTGCCCAATGTGGTATTTCATATAAATGGAATCATGTAACTTGTGATCTTTTGTATCTGATTTTTTTCACCTAGCATAATGTTTTCAGAGCTTATCTATGTGGTAGCATGTGTCAGTAGTTCATTACTTTTTATTGTCCACTAGTCTTCCATTATATGGATATACTGCATGTTGCTTCTCCATTCATGAAGTGACAAATTTTTGAGTTTCGACCTTTTTGTATATTATGAGTGAAAAATGCTGCTATGAACATTCATATACAAGTATTTGCATGAACATAGGGCTTCAGTTCTCTTGGGAAAATGAATGGTGTTTAAATGTACTAATTGGCTCAAATCTTTATTGATTTGGGCCTAGCACTGTTCTAGGTGTAGGAAGCACAGTAGTGAACAAAGAAGAAATCTTTGCCCTCGTGGAGTTTATATTCCAAATAAATCCTGAAGAAAAAAGTGAAGTATATTATTAAGTTAGATGGTGGTACGTAGTGTAAAGAAGAATAAACCAGGTAAGAGGCATAGGAAGTACGTAGGGTCTGGAATTGTAATGGGAGTGGGTCATGCGTGTCTGAGGAAGGCCCGAAGGAAGTGAGGGAGCGAGTGTGCTGGTAGCTAAGAGAAGAGCAGTCCAGGCAGAAGAATAGCAGGCACAGCGGTCGTTAGGTGCAAGTGCCTGTGGAGCTCAGAAGCATGCGGACCAAAGTGGCTGGAGTCGAGTGTGGGGAAGGGGGAGTAGTAGGACACAGGAGCCGATAGATAAGCTGGGTCATGTGGGCTTGTGGGCTGGGTAAGAATTTGGGCTTTTATGCTGGGTGAGAGGGGACCCCACCGAAGAGTTTTGAGGAGAGAAGAGATAGGACGTGATTGAGGTTTTACAACGATCCCTGTGGGTGGGTGTGTGGAGACTAGATCAGAGATCACCGCCCTTTCTCAGTCCACGGTGCCCCCACTGTCTCAGGACACCCGTAGGCCAAAAGAAATACCCGACAGTTTCCTTTATTAAGCAGGCTCAAACTAGTTAGTAAGCAGTTATGTTTTAGTAACTTAGATGCTGTTTGGGGGAAAAACCGCAAAATATCAAAATATTGATAGAAAAAGTTATATTTGTATTCATGATTAAATAGCCACAATTATTTACTGATAGGATATGTCTACCTGTTGGGTACTGTACAGCTTCTCAAAGCTTGGAATCATTTTGGATATTGTCATTCTTATTTCCTATTTCACAGTAATTTTTATGTACTGTGGCTTTTTATCATAGCAGCTACTGACAAACCAACTTCATGAAGATATGCCATTATCAAAAGAAATATATTTTGATCTAATATGGAAGCTGTGCACCACCTCAAGCTAGTAGTTCACTGGTGCCTGACATGTTGAGCAGCAGTGTTTTCCTCAAAAATTTAAGATGTCTAGTTTACTCTAGAGCCCAAAGTACTTCAAACCTTTTGGGGAACAGTATAGAACTAGACTCTGGGTGGTCAAACACGGAAGCAGAACGTTACAGACAGGAGTTAGTGAAATAATCCGGGTGAGACATGGCAGCCTGGTCTAGGTTGGAAGTGGGAGAAATTGTGAAAAAGAACTAAATTATGAATATATTTTGAAGGCAAGCAGTAAGATTTGCTGATATGGGCCGAGAGGATGTCAGAGAAGAGTCAAGGATGATCACAAAGTTATGCTGAACATTTAGAGTGATGAGGTGGGGGTGTTGAGCGGATATTTAGATTCATACATGTGTGAGTTCTAGCTGGAGCTGCTGAGCGGTCCATTGGAGAGGAGTGTGGAATTTGGGGGAAAATTGGGCTGATATGAAATTGTTTAGTAGACATCTTTCACTAGTCCTGCCAATAATACTTCTGGCTTCTGGCCATCTATGATTTTTATCAAATGTCTGTACATCTTGGATATATATGTCTCTATATGTGTATAATGTCTCTTATCTCTGTATATATTTTCTCTTAACATTATTTTATATACATCACTATAAACCCTTATAGGATTACATTTATCAGTTTAAATGCTCGTACAAAATTCTGTTAAATTTCCTCCACCTGATCTACCTGCCTCTTGGAGTAGTTTGAGTCAGTTGATACCATCTATATAAAGAGGTTTTATAAATCAAAAGCCCTGAAAAAAAATAATCCTTATTATTGTAGCATTGTATTTATTAATTAATAATATTCTGTGATACATTTAACCATTCTTCTACCATGGGACTTTTAAAATATGTATGATTATGTGTTCGGTATTACAAAGGCACTATATTAGTGTTTGAATGAAAGTTCCGAGTTCCTAGACTATTTAAGATAGTGATGTGGTTGGTTATACATATCTAGGTGATGGTTTGATGTCTGATATGCCAGTGATGTTATTTCATTCTCTTTTCTCTAGGCGAGGCTTCAGCAGTACATGGTCACAACAGATGAGCAACTGATATCGCTCACACATGCCATGAAGAGCTGTCCTGTGATAAAGAGCAACGAAGAAAGTCAGGCATCAGGAAGGGGATCCATGAACAGGCACATTATAGACAGTCCAGGTGGGTGTGGTCTTATTACCCTAGGTTGGTATTAAAACACGGATGGAGTCAACAAAACCGTAAACTTCCGTGGAGTCATCGGCTCTTTGTACATAGGCAGCACTGTCACCATGACCATGGCCACTGCTATTTTCAGCTAATACTTATTGGGTATTTGCTGTATGCCAGGCGCTTTTTGAGTGTTTTACATGTGTTATCACGTTTACTCCTCATAATAGTCTTATGAAGTGAGTATCATTGTTATCCCCATTTTCTCGATGAGAAAACCAAGGCTTAGAGAGAATTGGTACCTTAGCAAGGTCAAACAACTGAAAGTAGCAGAACTTGCTTCCTAGACCAGTGGGGCTTTGGTGCCAGCACTTTTCATCACTGCACCAGGCTCGGGGAGAGGAGATGGATGGGCTCGGAAGGAAAAAGAAATACTGAGTCTTAGAGATTCTGATGTTTGAAAGCCTTTCTTCACTTTGTGGACCATCATATGCCATAGAGTGAATAGGACATTTAGGCTTCTTCTTATTTTTTGCTTCTAAGTAATATCTTGAGGAGCGTCTGTGTGTGGAGAGTGTTTTATGCGTTTAGGGATTCTAAGAAGTGGCTGACTAACATTCGACTTGCGTGAGGTAAACTCAGTGGCTAGGGCAGGTCTCACAGGCTACGGGCTGCCAGTGCTTTTCTCAAAATCGGCCTCTTCCCAGTGCTGTCAGTTCCAGCTAAGGAGGCTATGGCCTGGAAAGTGAAGGCTCAGGGCGCCTGGGTGGCTCAGCCAGCTAAGTGTCCAACTTCACCTCAGGTTATGATCTCACTGCTCGTGGGTTCGAGCCCCGCATCAGGCTCTGTGCTGACAGCTCAGAGCCTGGAGCCTGCTTCGGATTCTGTGTCTTCCTGTCTTTCTGCCCCTCCCCATCCCTCTCAAAAATGAATAAATGTTAAAAAAAATTAAAAAAAAATGAAGGCTCTAGGGTCCATATGATTTTTGCCTTCTATGGAAATGCATGTAATATAAACACCTGCAGTGTGTCCATGGTTTCTTTAAGTGCTAATAGCCTCTCTTCTTCTTCAGAGGGCCCTGCTGTAAATGCTGATGTACCCGTGCCATTGTTGTTCCGAGGGGAGGAAGTGACTGCATTCGCACAGGAAGACCTGCCTGTTAAACTGTCTCAGGTGCCAGCCCCCGCGGACAGTGCGAATCTGGCCAGCGGTTTTCTGGCACATGTATTTGAGCCAGCTGTGTTATTAACACCACCCAGGCAGAAGAGCAGCTCCGAATTCTCTCCCTTGCAGGACGGTGAGCAGGCTTCTTCAAGAGGGTGTGCCCGTTGCTTTTTTTATGCCTTTATGCTTTTTTATATGTAACATGTTGTATCCATTGTTACCTGATAAACTGAATTCTGAAAGCTGTTGATTGCTACACATAACCTTTAAGATGAAGTAGGATTTTTCAGGATTGTTTCTATCATGTGTGTTACAACAGGGGTGAAATATCATGCTGAATTTCATTATGTATCTATTAGACATTGTAAATATTAAATCAGATCAAAGGATCAAAGTCCTCAGCATTAAAATGTGGAGTAAGGGAAATCCTCTGTTCCCTATGGTCCAGGAACATAGGAAGGGGTAAGAAGCAAGAGGAGATTATACTCCAGAGAGTAATGAAAGTTTAACCGAAGAAGGGTAAGAACTGTGACTTGAAAGATTTTGTAATTCAGATGTGGTTAGTAACCTCTTTCTCATTTAAAGATTTTAGCTTATTAGTCAGTTGAGATAATTTTATAATGAAAATTATAAATAATGAAAATTTTCATAAATATTGAAAAATTATAATGAAAATAGCTTTAGAGCCATTTTTTGCAGGACATATATAGAGTTTAGAATAAAAATTTTAAAATTTAGTGTTAATCCTTAGCTCAGAGATTCTTACCTTGGGGGACTCATGGATGGTCTTCAGAAGTTCCATGGAGTACTTCATTGTTTAGAAGATTATATTTACTTGTCCACCTGTGCATTTTTCTGGAACTATAGCCTCTTTTTTCAGCTAGTCCTTTAATCAGAAAAGTACTCTCCTCCAGTGTTTTTAGAAAAATATTATTCAGCCCTGATTTGGCTACATTTTTATTTCTTTAAAAAGAGTGTTTACATTCTTAAATAGGGGAACAGAGTAACTCTTTTGGAGTTTATTTATTTTGAGAGAGAGTGAATTGACTGAGAGAGAGAAAGAGAGTGCGAGCAAGCACCAGTGAGGGAAGGTCAGAGAGAATCCGTGAACTGACAGTGCAGAGACCAGCACTGGGCTCGAACTCATGAACCCTGAGATCGTGACTTGAGCTGAAATCAAGAGTATGATGTTTAACTGTCTGAGCCACCCATGCACCCCCACAACAATAGCTTTTACTGTCATTAGGACTTAAAAATTTTGTCAGACTTTCTATATTTTCTTTTCAATAAAGGACAGGAAGAAGCCATAAAGGTTAAAGGAAATGATAAATCCGTACCGTTGTAGAATTTGTTTGGGCATTTAGTATGTGATGTAGAATCTGTCGGATCTTTGTGGCATAGGGAGACAGTGCTAGGCTGAGAGGCAGAAGTGCTGGAGTCTTGGCCCATCCAGTGACAGCTGTGAGGCACGCTAAGATACTAACCTTTTCTGCATTTCATTTTCTTAGCTCTAAAAGGAAAGATTTTTCTTTTATCTTTAGTGTTCCTTGAGCTCTATGATTCCGTGATTTGGTATTTCCTCTTAAGAGGCTAGAGAGTAGTATTCACTCTGGCTAGATTTAGGAAATAGGATTTCAATTCTGATTTCTGTTGAGGTTAGATTTTCATCCCTTAATGTAATCTTTCAAATGTTTACGTGGTATTAATAAGCTTGTCTGATGATCTTTTTTGAGAGACTATTTTCCATTGGCGATAGCAAAATAGCTTGAAGTTCTTTTAAAGAAATAATTACAGTAAATATTTTTATTCTGATTACAAATATGCTAAATGTTTACTAAAGTAAGTTATTTGGGGACTGTTATAGACAACACTGTTATTAGTAGGTTTGCACTGAAAATGACGCTATACATGTCTTTTACTGTGTGCAGATAGACTAACCTTTGAATGTGTATGCTTGGTGAAGTTTTATCATCATAGTGTTCAGCATTTGTTTAGAATGCTCACATGTAAGGAATTGTTCAGTTAAACTGAACGTGTAAATAAAGGTGGGAGATACATAGGGCCCTTTATCAGCATTTAGTTGTGCTCTGGAACAACTGTGTCCCATAGAACTTTCTGTAATGATGAAAATGTTCTGTGTCTGCTCCACTGGCTATGGCAGCCACTAGCCTCAGGGGGCTGTTGAGCCTGGAAATGAGGGTAATGTTACTGAAGAACTGAATTATTAATTTTGTTTAACTTTAATTAATTTGAATTTGAATTGAAATAGCTGCATATGGCCAGAGGCTATCATAATGGACAGTATCACTCTAGAATTTCCCATCATAGATATTTTCCTTTAGCTACTAATTGACTTCTACTTTCTTTTACAGCCACACTTTTTGAAAGAGTAGTATATTATGCTGTTTTCATTTTCCCATTGCCCATTCATTTTCAAGTACTAAGTCTAATTTATATTTCCATGTGCTTAATGAAAAGCAGATACTAAGGTCTCTTCCTGTTTCATGTTTAGGCCTGCCCTAAGAGGGAATCATTTTTTTCCAGTTTGATTTCTGCTTATCTCGCGGTGGTCTCCATAATTAAAATAAAATATTTTTATATTTCTTAGATGTCAGCTTTACACAGTAGTTATAGACTCTCATTAAAGAAGAGGGTTTAAAAAATTTTTTTTATGTTTTTATTTTTGGGAGAGATAGAGCATGAGCAGGGGATGGGCAGAGAGAGAGAGAGAGGGAGACACAGAATCCAAAGCAGGCTCCAAAGGCTGAGCTGTCCGGCGCAGGGCCTGATGCAGGACTCCATCTCATGGATGGTGAGATCAGGACCTGAACTGAAGTCAGACGCCTAACCGACTGAGCCACCCAGGTGCCCCATATTAAAGAAGAGGGTTTAAGTTAACATTAACACCTACTTTCCTTTTCTAATTTGGATGATTACATTTTAGTTTTTAATTCTTCTGTTTCACTTTGTGATTTCAAATACTTATTTCTTCTGGGTTAACTTGAGGCAGTACCTCTCAGCTTTCCACTATGTAAGATGAGCATACAGGCTCCCCTCTCTGGCTCTCCTTTGCTTCCACTCCCCACCTTCAGTCAGCCGACCTTTCCTTTTACAGGATCATGTTTGGTAACAATTATGTTGTTCCATTACCAACGTCTTCTGTGTCTTGTCTAGAGATGGGTACTGAAAGTTGAAAACAAATGACAATTATTTTTTGTTTTGTGATCCATTGTTACTACCAATCCTTATGCCACAGGAGGGAAAAAGTTCTTATGAAGGTCAAAGTGAATTTGTGTGTGTGTGTGGAGGGGTATGGGTGTGAATGTCTTTATTCTACTTCAGTTGCTCAGAATCTTTAAGTTTGCTCTGTATTTATGATATATTATTTACTCAGTTTTTGTTTTGCCTGGAGTTTCATATTACTTTTATCCTCTTGTTCACACAAGAATAATGTGCTTTACATGTGAATAACATCTTCTGGTTCTTTAGTTATAGTGTTTGTGGCATGGAATCCATATTCATCCCAGAGATACTTTCCCGAAGCTCTTCATTCCTGGTCCAGTGTTGACTGATTGCTCGCTTGGCCTGCTGCATGCCTCTTATCTTGGGAATTGCTAACATTACACTCCTGGATTGCATCTCCTATTTCTTGGATGTCATTTCTTCTTCTTTGGTTTTCTCCCTCAAGTTTTTGAAAGAAATCATCAACATGGGTACATAGAAGTTAAACCCTAAGCTCTTAAAAATTTGAGAATATTTTTACTTTTCTATTATACTTGGTTGATAATTTGTCTAGATTCAGAATTCTAGGTCCATGATCCTATCCCCTGAGAAATCAAGGGCATTGCTCCATTGAATTTTAGCATCTGATGTTGTGGTTGAGATGTCTGATATAATATCTAACTTTTATTTCTCTGTACTTGACCTACTTTTTCTCTGTGGAAGCCTTAGGGTTCCTCTGTTTTAATTCTTTTCATTTTAATTTAATTTAATTTAATTTAATTTTTTAATAGTTTATTGTCAAATTGGTTTCCATATAACACCCAGTGCTTTTCCCCACAAGTGCCCTCCTCCCTTACCATCACCTCCCTTCCGCCTCCCCCTCCCCATTCAACCCTCCATTTGTTTTCAGCGTTCAGTAATCTCTCAGGTTTTGTGTCCCTCTCTCTTCCCAACTCTCTTTCCCTCTTCCCCCCCATGGACAGATACCATATGTTCGCATTCATAGGTCTAACAGGAGAACAGGAGAAACCTCTGTTTTAATTCTTTCATTGCATAAGGTGTGTCTAAATATGGTGGTTTTTTTTTTTTTTCTCATTGCACAATGAGGCACTAGTGAGATCTTTTGGATGGAAGCCACATGACTTCCTGCAGTTTTGGAAAACTGTATGTTGACCTTTTGGATTATTTTCTTATGTATCTAGCCTTGTATCTTCCTTCTTATATCCTGGAGGGTTTTTTCTTGTTGTATTCAAGCCTGTCTTTTAGATTTAAATCACCAAGTCATATTTTTAATATCTAAGCAAGAGCCCTTTCTTATTGTCTCATTTTTCTCTTTTCATTGATGCTTATTACAAATGCATTATCTTCTAGAAACTCTCTTCTGAGTAGACCAGTTAGAATTTTGTTACCTTATCTTCTGTACCTGGATTTTCCTTTTTTTCCTCTTGGTCTCTTGTTCTGTTTACCTATCCTGGTTTTTCGCTTTGTGCTGTTGGTTTTCCTTATATGTCTGGTGATACTGTATGGCCGATGATAGTTAAGAATAAAATGCCTAGACTTAATGTTATAGGTGGTTGGCATAGATTTTTTCTTCTGTGATGTAGGTGGGTCTTGGTATATTTTCCCAGTAGACTTTCCCGTCAGCAATTGCTTTGTGTATGTGGACATGCTCTGTTAACTGTAGGCCTGCTTTTTAGAGTATGCAGTATGCATGTAGGCCTACCACATTTGCTCTCTCCAGTGCTGTGTTTTTGCTTTTGAGCATGGGTGGGGTAAGTAGTGAGTACACCTGACTGACGTAACTTCATAGTTATGTAACTATGAAGTAGACAAACTTCCAAGTTATTCTCCAGTTTTAAGTCCTACTTCTCACTTTCTATATACTGTCAGCTTTGAGCTAACAGCCTTTTTAGGATTCTCCCAGAAAGACTAGCTTTCACCTGTAGCTTCCTTAAAATATATACATCTTCTGAACTGTGTTTTTTGCTCAATTTCATTCTTTCACACACTTCCCATCTACTCTGTCTTCCAGAAATGTGTTGAAGTATCTCATTTGCTAATGACTTTCTTCCTAGACCATTATCTTTACTGATGTGGGCTTTAAAATTTTTTTATTTCATTTCCTTGTTGGCAGTGAAAGAAGGCAAGTGTGTAGTGTTGAACTAGGAGCATTTGTCTCCCCAGTTCACTCCTTAGTAGGTCATTTCACTTAAACTACTCTTGCCAAGGGCTTCGGTGGCCTCCAGGTTAATAACTCCAGTGTATTTTTCTTCTGGCTTTGTGTCCTAGGCCTTACAGTAGCATTATATATGATTAACCGCTCCCTCTTCGTTTCCTTCATACCACGTTCTTGTAATATTTCTCTACCTTTCTGGCTGCTCTATATCAGTCTGCTTGGCTAGCTTTCCCTCTTTTATGCATCTCTAAATGTTGACTTCCTTATACGTTCGCATTGGTTTCTTTTCTCACTCCATTCTTTTCCTCTAGATAATCATGGCTTTCAATACTTTCTGTATGCCCAGTGACTTCCAGCTGTATCTGAGCCTAGATGACTTTTTTGAATTTCTGACCCATGAAGAATCCATATGCTTGGGTGGATATTGGGATAAATTATAAGGCACTTTAAACTTACCTTGTTCAAAATGGGATTCTCTCTCTCTTTTTTGAATGTTTATTTATTTTTGAGAGAGAGAGAGAGAGAGAGAGCTAGCAGAGGAGAGGCAGAGTGAGAGGAGGATAGAGGATCCAAAGTGTTGACAGCACGGAGCCCAATGCAGGGCTCAAACTAACAAGCCATGAAATCATGACCGGAGCCAAAGCTGGCCACTTAACCAACTGAGCCAGCCAGGTGCTTCCAAAATGGAATTCTTGATAGCCTCTCTTCCCCCAAATCTGTTCCTCTTTATCTTCTGCATCTCTAAATTTTATCACTACCCCCTCAGCTGTGCATGATCGGTGTTTCCTTGACTCCCCACTTCCAGTTCATCACTCTTAGTTCTGTTGCCAAAATATTTCTCAAATTTATTCACTTCTCTCTATCTTTATAGTCAACATACCTTCGTCAGAGCTACTGTCTTCTTTCTCCTAGACGACCATGGTTTGCTAATCTCTCTGCTTCCATTCCTGGACCTTCCAATTAACCATAGCATTTAAGAAATAGAAATGGAGTCATTGCTAAACCTTCTCCAGGTTTCATTGCTCTTGGATTAAATTATAAAATTCCTAACCTGGCTTAATTCCTACAAGAAATAGTTTCTGTACACCTCTCCAATCTCATATTTTTCCAGTTCTCCCTTCTTGCTGCTCTGCTAAAATGGCCTTATTTCTTTGCTCTTTCCTATTCTGAGGCTCTCACATATGTTGTTCTCTCTGCCTGTAATGTTCTTTTGCTCTGCTTTCTGCCACATATGTAGCCATTTAAAAATTCTGCTTCTTCAGAGATGCCTTTCCTGACCATCCTCAGTTTACATTAGGTATTTATACTCTCCCCACCCCCAAGATTCCCTGGTATGATTTAATACATATATTAAAATGTGAATTTGGCAGACTTTTTTTTTTTTTTTTACAAGGATACTGATGAAGCCTTAAGGAATATGAAATTGTCTGTGATTTGATTGGTAGAGGTGGCATTGCTGGACTATTCCCTGCTAAAATAATTAGGCATTCAGAAGCAAACCCTTCTACTGAAATACATCTCTAAATACCATGATGAGTAATGAGATGATTATAGCACCAGTCTATGGTTAAATGATGCGTGTTTATTCTGATATTTTGTCTACAGTGCTGAGGAGGACTGTTCAAACGCGTCCTGCTCCTCGGATTCCTCCAACTGTGGAAATAATTGAGAAGGAACAAAATTGGGAAAAGAAGACCTTATGTACTGGCACAGACAGTCAGAATCCAAATGAAGAAAGTCACCTCTTCACTCAGAGGTGGAGGGTCTCTCACATGGGAGAAGGTCTGGAGACCAAAGCCCAGGCTCCTTTTGTTAACCTCTCACAGCCCTTCTGTAGTTCCCATTCACACACTCAGCAGGCCAGAAACCCCGAGTTCTCCCCCGAGGAGCCCCCTGTACTGGGAGACGGGCTGCAGCTTAGAACAAATGAGGCGCTGATACAAAGAAAGGACGTCATGGCACGGATTGCTGAGTTGACACTGCAGAACTCAGCTCTCAAAGCACATCTGAATAATGCTGTTGGGCCAGGAGGAGAGCAAGGGGGTGGACCTCAAGAATTAAACAGACAAGAGACCAGTCACGCGAGCGACGTGGCTGCAGTGAGTATCAGTTAAGGGTTGACTAGGACATTTAGGAGTTTAACTACATTGCTGGAGCATCTTCAGGGCCTTCTTTCCTGAAGTGATCCTGGGTATCTTTAAGGCTGCTACTGGACGGTTTATGCTTAGGCGTGTCCTTATCAGAGTAACGAAAAGTTATTTATCAGTTTATTTGACACATATAGTAAAAGCGGATAATATAAAATAGAATTGAGGAAAATAGGACAAAGGTAAAATACATAAGAAAGCCAAAATTAAGCTGGGAATGAAGTTATAAGTATAAAATGTAGAATTAGTATGAGTTGAAAGTCTGCCGGAAAACTACGTTTTAATTGAAAGCATTCCTTTTATAAAAATTTTTCAATGTTTATTTTATTTTTGAGAGAGAGAGAGAGAGAGAGAGAGAGAGAGAGAGAGCATGAGTGGGGAGGGGCAGAGAGAGAGGGAGACACAGACTTTGAAGCAGGGTTCAGGCTCTGGGCTGTCAGCACAGACCCCAACGTAGGGCTCAAACTCATGAACTTTAAGATCATGATCTGAGCTGAAGTCAGACTCTTAACGGACTGAGCCACCCAGGTGCCCCTAATTGAAAGCATTTCTATTCTTAAAATTTTTTAATGTTTATTTTTAACAGAGAGGGATAGTGAGAGCGAGCAGGAGAGGAGCAGAGAGAAAGGGAGACACAGAATCCGAAGCAGGCTCCAGGCTCTGAGCTGTCCGCCCAGAGTCCAGTGCAGGGCTCAATCCCACGGACTGTGAGATCATGACCTGAGTCGAAGTCTAATGCTTAATCAACTGAGCCCCCCAGGTGCTCCGAAAGCATTTTTACTCTTATAGGGGCTCATACTAGAGAATTATGTGTAGCTGGCCTTTAACTCATGAGGAGTTAACTTTTTAGGATGAAGAATTCATTTTCCTATAGAAATGATGTTTTAAAGGATTATTAAAGTGAGACTTTAATGTATATATGAGTCATCTGGAGATCCTGCCAAAATGCAGTTTCTGATTGAATAGTTCTGAGATAGCACCTGTGCATTTCTAGTTAGTTCCCAGATGGTGCCGGACTGAGATTTATACTTTGAATAACAAAAGTCTGCTTATTATAGTGCAGGAGTTTTGTAAGTTAAATAAACTATAGGCTAACCTGGAAACTTAAATTTTCATTTTCTTGTTCGTGGGGAGAAAAGCTATTCTAGGTTCCAACTGGTAAGTGTTTATACACGCACATTCTCATGCTAGTCTCAGTGATGGGGGAGACTTCCTTTCACATCTACATGCACCAAAGTAGCTCCTGTCAGGGTTCCGATAGGGGATGGGACAGTGTTTCCGCAATGCGAAGGAGCGGGGCAACTTCATGGGCCAGGGGGTTCCAGAGGTGATTGCTTTTGTAAAGACCTTTAACAATGTTAGATTGAGGCCACCTCTGTCAGCACTGGCTCATGGGATATAAGGGCGATGTGAGGACAGAGTCCCAGAGTAGTCGTCAGAAGGAACTAGCAGAAGAGCCTGGGAGAAAAAAATAGGAGTGGGCAGCAGCCATCCGTATAGATGTACATAAGTACAAATTGCCTTAATTTTGAGTCACTGAAAATGTTTCTATGCTTGCAGAGTTTTGACAGTTACTTACAATAAGTAACTAAGTCTTGGTTTTAAAAAGGCAACAGAATTAAAAACTGGGCTTGCCTTCTTTTCTAATTAGTATATACATCAGGCTAGTGGACACAGTGTAATATTGTTCTCACCATTCTCTTTGCATAATCAGAATTACAAAATGATCTTTAAATTGTTTTGGTGATGTCTTTTTCTTTACTAATGGGCATAAGCTACAGATTAGTGATTTCTGTTAGGAACTGTTTTTTTCCCCCAAAATGACATATTTAACTAAATCAAATAAAAATGACACATATATTCCTCTCAGGAATTTTCATATTAAATTTAGTTATATTAAATATATATATGTTTCACTCTACCTCTCATATTCATTTCTAGTCCCCACCTTTCTTAAATTAGATCTCTGAGTCCAAACATGGCCTGGGGAGGCTGACCCACAGTCAAGGAGAGTAAGATTCCTAGAATCTTGGCCAAATAACTCACACTACACGTGCAGATTGGGGTGACAGAAGCATCTCTCAAGCACAACAGATCCCCTTTTGTATATTGTGATTCAGACAACAGATCTGTTATTACTGGACCTGTTACTTAGAAGCCAGGTCACTATCAGTACTGTCTTTGCTCATGTGATCTTTTGTGCACCTCAACCAACGTGAAGAGATGCAGGAAAACTGTCCCACAGCACTCCCCATGGACAGAGGGAGAGAGGACCTGTGTGGTACCTGATACTGAAGGATTCGTATCCCTTTCCTTTAGTCCTAATTTTTCCCCCTTTTAAAAATGTTTAGTTTTGAGAGAGACAGAGAGAGGGAGAGAGCGCGCGCGCGCGAGCGAGCATGAGTGGGGAGAGGGGCAGAGAGGAAGACAGAATCTGAAATCAGCCCAGGCTCTGAGCTGTCAGAGAAGAGCCTGACGTGGGGCTCAAACTCGAGAACCACGCGATCATGACCTGAGGCGAAGTCTAACACTGAACTGAATGAACCACCCAGGAGCCCCAGCTCTAATTTTTCAATTAAATGACTTGTAGATTTTGTCGTTTGCCTACTATTCAAGTTTACATATAGCAAGTGAATACCAACTAGCTGGCTCTTAGTGGAAGAGCTTATTCTTACAAAAAGTCAAAATTGTTTGGATTATTTTTAATATGAAACTTTTGCCTTTTTTTCCCTAAAGACTTTTCCAACAACACAGCCTTTAACACCAAGCAGCATGGAGGAACGGATTGCAGAATTGAATCGGCAGAGTATGGAGGCTCGTGGAAAACTCTTGGAGTTAATAGAGCAGCAGAAACTTATTGGTTTGAATCTTTCCTCTCCACCAGTATCACCTGTTCCGTCACCTCTCAGAGCATGGACTGGTTGGTCACAAATTCATGATTTAAAAGCTAGACACATGAGAGTTTTCACTTTCTTGATTTTGAGCTGAAAGAAATCTCAGAGCATATATTTCAGTGTCTTCAGTTTTACATGGAAAGAGATAGACTTGAGTCCCATCAATTTTACATAGAAAGAAAAAGACCTAAGTCACAGAGGAAGTGACAGAAATAAGACTAGAAGGCCAGTCTCTTGGTAGAAAGCTATTCCATGGTAGTTAATCTTTGGTGTCTGAGTTCCTAAGCTGTCCCGTGTGTAAATGGGATTCATGAAAGTGTATGATTCACTTAGGATATTTGCTGTGGCTAAGTATAAAGTGTAAGCATTGGAGTGCCTGGGCGTCTCAGTCAAGTAGGCGTCTGACTCTTAAGTTCAGCTCAGGTCATGATTCCAGGGTCATGGATCGAGCCCCATGTCAGACTCCTCACTGAGCATGGATGCTGCTTGAGATTTTCTCTCTCTCTTTCTCTCTGCTCCTCCCCACCCTGCTTGTGCCCTCTCTCCCTCTAAAATAAATTTAAAAAATAAAAAAATCTAAGCATCAAAGTGATAATTTAGAATTTCATCAGTAACAAATTACAAGTTACGTTGTTAAAATCAATTAAAACATTTTCATTTGTAAATTAAATTCTTTCCATTCTGTTATTACATTTAGGAATGTGGAAAACCAGAGGAGGTTCTAAATAATAGAATAACAACTAAAAAATTAGTTGTCCTAGTATTTACATTCAAAAAGGCACTGAAGAAATGAAGTGGATCTGAAATTGTTCTTTAGGCAAAAATGGAATTATTAAGACCCTCGAAAGGGTACAGCTACATGAACGCTATAGAGAAGCTAATTTTGGCCCAGGGTAAAAGAAGATTCTAATTGTTAGGAATAGAAAGTTTTTATATCAGTAGGTGATATTTTTCCTAAGGTGCTCAACCATTGGTGTTTCGGAGGGATTCATAGGTCCTGTGGTGGTTGAAGCAAGCTATCTTTACGGTATCTGCCAATAAACTTTTAGAGAAATTTTTATTCCAGTGTAAATATCATACAGTGTTATATCAGTTTCAGGTGATTCAGCAATTTTATACATTACTCAGTGCTTATCATGATTAGTGTACTCTTTTTTAAAAAAAATATTTATTTCTTTTTGAGAGAGAGAGAGAAAGAGAGCGCGCATGCACTGGGTGGGGAGGGGTAGAGAGAGGAGAGAGAAGATTCCAAGCTGTCAGCCGGAACCCAGGAACCCAGCTCGGGGCTGAACTGACAAACCTTGAGATCAGGACCTGAGGCAAAACCTAGAGTCAGATGCTTAATGAGGCACCCTGCAGGGTCGTGTACTCTTAATCCCTTTCACCTGTTTGACCCATCCTCCCAGCCACGTCCTCTTTGCCAAAAAGAATGTTTCTTTCAGTTACAAATCATTTCTTTTGTGAAACTTCAGACCTAGAGAGCAGACTCCTGAAATTTACTGGAAAATGACAGATAATCCATTTTCCTGGGGCTCTTTCTCTGTTTAGTCTAGGCTTCTTCACATGACAGCTTGGTCTGCTGTTCTTCATAGTCACAAAGCCTAAAGATGACTTCTGATTAGAATGAATACGTTAAATCACGAAATACGTCTGAACATCTACTACCTGCCAGCCTGTTCTGGGGCCCTGGGGAAACTGCTCCAAACAGGACAAATTGCTATCCAGCCTGACTACTCTAGCATTCAAGTTGGGGAGCAGGCAGGAAACAAATAAGCAAATAAATAGATAATGTTAGTTAGTGCTAAGTGCATTGAAGCAAATCACTCTTGAGAATAATTTTGTAATTACATTAGACATCTTGTGTTTCAATAGTTCCTTAAGGTTTAAAGTACTTCCATTGCCGTTATCTTATTTAGTCCTCACCACGCCCTGAGAGTAGATAGAGCTGATATTATGGCTATCTGATACCTGCGTAAAATGAGGCAAAAGAGGTTAACTGATTTATCTGAAGTCCTAAAGCAAATTGGTAAATTTGCAGCTGTATTCTTTTCATTCCAGTGGTTATATCTCCAACATATTCTCTTTTAAAGTAAAATTCTTTGGTTTCATGAGAACCTTCGTGTACTATAGTGACAGAGATAAAAATAAGTCATATGCCATGCAAAACCTCTCATACAATTAAATGTCCCTGGATGTCACTGCTGTTCAGTAGTGATTCATAGGGGTCTCTGAAACTGGGGGTACACATTCAGTCTTACATAGTAGGTAGGAACTACTTGTTAATTGATAACTCTTCTTGTGAAATATTGAGTGTGAACACAACTATACCTGCCATTGGCCATGTGATCTCTTCAGCCACCTTTCCCCTACCTTAGTTGTCTTCAGGAGTCTAATATTGTAATAGATTTAGAAGATTTAAAGTTTTATTGAATGACTTCAGAAATTTTTCTTCTTTATTTTTTTTGAAAACTTTAGATAAGCTGTTTTGACAAAAATCACAAGTTTTTTTAGGGCTAGCTCTTAATTTCTGTTTTTCACTTCCAGATCTGACATGATACCACTTGTCTGAAGATTCTGGCTTTCTATGAACTGGCATGCTACTGAAGTGATACTAGTTTCTTGTCTCACAGTTCATTTTGAAAAAAATTCTTCCAGTGTGTCTGTGGGTCATAATGAAAACATAGAAAGAACCCCTAAGTTTATAATGTGAAATATTGCAGTAAGATAGAAATCAAGTTAATATTTTACTTCTATTTTAATGAAAGTTAATGGAAACTAATATTATTTTTATATTTTAGAAGGAGGAAAGAGGACAATTGAAGTATCTATTCCAGGAGCAGAAGCCCCAGAAAGCTCAAAATGCAGTACTGTCTCTCCTACCAATGGGATAAACTCAAGAAGGTAGGGTTACAATGTGGATAGTTACTTTAAAAAAAAAATCAAGAACGTGATAAGTGTATTCTCTTTGGGGAAAAAGAAAGTGCATAGTGTCTGACTTAGGTTCACTCTTATAGAGAAAATAAAGTAATTGGAGAAGAGAGTTTCTGGGGAAAAAAAGAGTAAGGACAAGCCATAAGCAGAGCAGAGTCCGACGGTAGCACACACATAGAGCACTTTTATAGGTTACTGCTGGGGAATGGGAGGAACTGTCTCTGCCTGAGCTCTGTTCTCAGAACGCTGGGAACGTGGGACTTGATGAAGTCCCAGGAGGGCATGCAGGATGGAGCCTTCCTGGTCACCAGCCAAGTGTGTCAGGAACCACGACGCTGGAGATAAACCCACGCACCGCTATAAGCTGTTCCTGTTCTGGCGTTTCCTTACCTGCACCTAGGGTTCTGGTTAAAACATTTACTGCTACTAAAACATTTACTGTGCTCTCCATGCTTGTAAGGAGGGTATAAAGTAAGATGCTGTTCCTGATAAAGTTTGCCATTAGCCATCAGCTCTTGGTCCTCTCCATTAGCCATCAGCTTTTGGGGACGTCCACGTTTCCATTATCTTTTGGGCACATCCTCGTTTCTGTTGGCCATCAGCCTTTGGGAACGTCACTGCATTGCTCGTCGTCTCCCCAGGACCCCTCCTCAAAAGGGGGAACCTACCACAGGTTACGAAGTTAGGAGATCACATATGACAGGGTAAGTAACCTGACCAGTCGTATTTTTGTCCCTTACAATAAATGAAACTGAAGCTTATAGAGCTGATTGGGTGGTTTTTCTAGATGGGTCACATGATTGGTAAATGGTGGCACTGAGGACAGACCTGGCTCTTCTGTCAGCACTCTCCGTGCTTACCACGAGCGGCAGTGCTGATCTAAGGCTTGTTACACTGCCTGGCCTTTCCCGCCTCATGCCTGCACATGCACATGCATTTTTCCCCTTTAATATTAGAAATGTTACAGCATGATACTGTCATGATGGATGCCCTCATTATATGTTTGTCAAAACCCATAGAATGTATAACAAAAGCGTGAACCCTAATTTAAGCTATGGATTTAATTAGTAATAACGTATCAATAGTACCAAGTATAATAAATGACGCAAATGATGCAAGGTGTTAATAGGAGGGGAAACTGCAGGGGAGGCGAAGGGTATATTGGAATTCTGTACTTTACACTTAATTTTTCTGTAAACCTAAAACTACGCTAAATTAGGAAGTCTGTTATTTACAAAAAAAAAAGACTTAGGTTGATAAAAATATGTTGTAAATAATTTGGACGTAACTCAGCCATTCTTTTTCAGCCTCCTGCCGATACCGAGATTTGTCTTTCTTCTGTAATTGAAGGTTAATAATGATAGATCACCCTCCCACTCTCCTTTATTTCTCATAAACAGGTCTTCAGGGGCTACTAGTAATTCTTGTTCTCCATTAAACGCCACCTCAGGAAGTGGGCGATTCACACCTGTTAATCCAAGAGCAAAGGTATGCGATAAAATGTAATTGTGAAATGTGTGTAGGGGTCAGGAGAGTGAGGGTGGAAGGTGGTCGATTTAGTGATTTCCATTCTTAATGTGACATAAAATTCTCAGAAGTAAAGAATTCCTAATTCACCTTTGCTAGAAAAAACGAATGAGCCATCCAGTTTGTTTTGTGTTCTGAGGTAGCTAAGGAACAAGGTGAAATTCAGTGGGATTTCAACATAGGCTGGAAATTACTGGTTTTGGGCAGAGCATTCCTACGTGGCAGGACGCGCAGGTGGGCCTTGAAGCAGTATGACCCCGAGGTGCTGGCTCCCTCAGCGCTCGCTGTGGCTGTGTGCGACTTGGGATCGCCCGAGCCCTGGGGCACTTCCCTTGTCCCCCTTCCCCAGGGGGCTGTGGCTGTGTGCCACTGGCTAGAGAAGTTACAGCGAATCAGTGCCGTACATGCCGTACATATTCTTCGTGTGTTCTGACTTGTTCTAGATTAGACCAAATAGTGAGTGCTCCAGAAAACACTGAGTATTTATAGCCCGGATTAACTGGTAGGCTCAGATATCCCAATTGCCTAGCATTAGAAGGTTTGTCCTTTGTTTCACATATCCTAAAAAATTTTAAAGTAAACTGTTTTATCTAATTTGCCCTTAGTTTCTGGAATTTAGTAACAAATTTAATTTTTACTAAGACCAAATAACTTTGTTATTTTAAGACGTTGTACATATAATTTGTATAAAACACTGATTTATCCTTTATTTAAAAATAAAGTTTCCTCAGTCAATAAGGGGATCTGTTGACCAGGGAATCAGTTATTTGGAAGTTTCTCTGTTGTGGAATAAAAGTTACCAGTAGCAATTTAATTCTCAGTATCGGTTGATGGCACAGGATAACATGATGCTGTGTACTTGATCTAAATAATTGTAAACCTGGACTGCACTCATGCTTCTGATTAGTTTCTAAATCCTTTTTGCGTCTTTGTTCAACAGATTGAGAAGCAAAATGAAGAAGGCTGGTTTGCTCTTTCCACCCACGTGTCATAAGTGAACTTCGCTGTAGATTTGTTCTCGGTAGCATATTCTTGAACTTCCACTCCTGTCTCCCTGCTCCTGCTTCCAAGTTGTCATGTCCTTTTAGATAAAAACTTCAAAGAACTTGTGACTTAGTACTTATGGAACAAAGAATAAAGCAAGTATTTCAATTTTGGACCCTTTCAAATAAATTTCCAACAACTAACTAATAATGTACAACCTCCTTTGGATAAAATTTTGACTCTAGGGAGGTTGAAGTTTTATATTCTGATAATTTCATAAGTATTGTAAGGTTTTTTGTGAGTAACACATTTTTACCTTTATCATCTTTATTCAGTAGTTTTTTTTTCTTTTTGTCGGAATGTATCTTAAATGATGTATTTCTTTTATTTACTTATTGCTTTTCTGAAGAACTAAGTTGCTTTGTGTGTAGCTTAAAATAAAATGGCCCTGGGTGATTAAAGTCTGGCTTTCAGAAAAATTTAACACTCTCTTTGATTTCTTTTTGGGAAGGAAGTCACTATTGTTCATCACTTTTTCCTTCAAGTGGAATGTACAGCTTTAAAAAATAGGTGTGGGAGCATTTGTTTATATTTGTTTGTGCAGGTAAGAGTGGTTATATGTATTATAAAATTCTTATATAGTCTTCGAATGTGAAAATGTCATCAATGATCATGCACATCAAATAAATAATGATCATAGAGCTCATGTTGAAACAGAAACAAGTACAAAAAGTTGCAGCCAACTTTCCCAGCCCTGAATCTACTACACATTCAAGGTAGTTTTCTTCACGGCACCTGTTTGGTTCTCACACACTGGTTTTTATTTTAAACTTACTTTTTAAGTTATCTCTGTCCTTTCGCTGTGTGACGGGAATCCTCAACCTGGAGTGGTGGAAGTGGGGCTGGGGAAGCACATTGGGGCTACTTGGGGAACTTTTTCAGACAATGCTGTCCCTTCTGCAGTTAAAAATCACTATTCTAGGAAGTGGCATTTGGGCCATTTCATTGTGAAAGCAAAAATAGACATTTTTTTCTAGTATCACTGAATTTATTTTCATGAAGTCATCTGACCTCATTTGCATTATTGCAGATTCTTCCATATGTGTTGCACTTTTTGAAACTTGGTATCTAATAAGTATTATCCCTGCCTCCATGGAATATAAAACCATTTTAGTACCATTTCTTCTGATATTAAATGTCAAGTTATCTGCTTGGTTTGTGAATGTGTTATTATTTTTTTAATTTTTAATTTTTTACTTAAATTGCACTGACTTAACGTGCAGTATAATATTAGTTTCAGGTGTGCAATACAGTGACTGAACAGCCCTGCACTCATCACAGCGAGTGCACACCTTAGTCCTCGTCACCTATTTAACCCGTCCCCACAGCCACCTCCCTGCTGGTTACCATCAGCTTGTTCTCTGTAGTTAGCAGTCTGTTTCTGGGTTTGCCTCTCTCTTGTTCTTTTTTCCCTTTGCTCCTTTGGTGTTTTTTAAATTCCACATATGAGTGTGATCATAAGGTATTTGTCTTTCTCAGACTGACTTATTTTGCATTGCATAATGCCGTCTAGACTCTAGGAAGTCCTTCTACACGAGACTTCTCGGGCCGTGCTGCTGTCTTACGGTGAAGGTGGTATGGCAGCCCCATAATAATGACAGCTGTCTTTATTGAGCCGTAATGTGGTGGACAGAGTGCTGAGCTGAAGTAGCTCCATTATCTCATTAAAGTCTCACAGTAAAACTTCGAGTTAGACGTGTTTGAATGCCACCCACCTCCCCATTCCAGATGAGGAAGTTGAGCCCCAGAGGTGAAGTAAGTTGCCTGATGTCAGAGTGTACGAGGTAAAGCCACGACTTGAAGCTCTTTTTAAAAAATAATTACTGGACTTCTCCTACTTATAGGAAATAGCTAACCTAGTACAGTGACGAAGTTGAAAGTAGTTCAATCAGAAAACTTAGATCCAAATACCATTTCTGCCACTTGAGCTATATCCCCGTGTAAATTAATCTCATTTTTCCCATTTAGGAGTCAGACATGTTTTATAGGATTGTGAGGAGTAAATGAGGTGAGTCTATGTAAATATGTTAAGAAAAGAGCCTGACTCACAAGAAGCATTCAGTAATGATAACTGCCAGTGTTTTGGTATACAAATCAATACACTATTTTCTCTGTGCTTCCAGAATCGTAAAGATATTATATGGTGAGTTTGTTGTGGTTTTCTCAGGTTAACAATTAGACCCGGTGCTTTAAATTTAGAGTATATTTCACCTGAAAAGATGTTTGGAAGTTGAAAGAAAACATGTTGAGAATATTATTTGAAAATGTAACTAATATGCTGTTTTAGTTTTTCCTGTTTTCTGGCTTTTCACATACCCTGGATATACCATTTAATAATAAACAGCAAAGATAGTGGTCTTTTTCTTTTTTATTAAGGCAAGAAACTTTAAGTCAATAATACTTGACTAAGAAAACATTTCAATATTACCAACAAATATGTGGTATATGAAGTTTTTGGAAAGTTGTTGTGTAACATTATGGAAACCAGTAAATACAAAAATAGAATACAGTCTTTTAAACTCAACTTTATTGAGAAACAATTTATATACAATAAACCACATCCATAAAGAGAATAATTGATTGACTTTTGGCAGACAAGACAACCACTGCAAGACACATTGTTTTTCATGTCTTGTCTCTGTGGTGTGTCCCTCCCTTTGCTCCAGCCTTGGGCAACCACTGATGTGCTTTTTGTCCTCATAGATTTGTTTACATTCTATCTTAATGGAGTCATAATTGCACTATTTTGTGTCTGGCTTCTTTCACTCATTATTGAGATTCATTCATGTGTGTATCAGTTTCTTTCTACTTCTGAGTAGTATTCTATTGTATGGATGTTTATCCATTCACCTGTCAATGGCCATTGGGTTTCTTTCCAGGTTTTGGCTATTGTGAATATAGCTGCTATGAACATTCACATTCAAGGCTTTGTATGGACATAAGTTTTTGTTTCCCTTGGGTAAATACCTTGGACACAGAATGGCTTGGTATATATTTAACTTTTAAAGAAACTACCGAACGGTTTTCCAAAGTGGTTGTACCATATTACGTTCCTACCAACAGTGCATGAGAGTTCAGTTGCTATACACCTTCCACATTCGGTGCTGGTAGTTTCTAAGTTTTTACCCATTCCGGTGGGGGTGGTGGATATGCACTGTAGTGTACATCTCCCTGAGAACTACTGTGAAGCATGTTACCATGTGTTTACTGGCCATTCATTCGTTTGATATGGTCAAAGTCCTTTGCCCATTTGAAAAATTAGCTTGTCAGTTTTTTTTTCTTACACAATTAAAGAATCCTTTATATATTCTGGATACGAAATCCTTAATATTGTAGCTGTTTTAATTACATTCCAGTTGTACAGTTTTTAGTTTCCGGTGTACAATATAGCCGTTACTTTAGGTACTTAAAATTCAGTACTGAGCGATGTCTGTACCACAGAGCAGCTAAAGAGCGAACTGCTAGACCGAGATTATTGTAAAAGTAGCCCTTTACTTTGTGCGAAGGATCCCACAACATAAAATTCGTTACCTATAAAAGCCAACAGAGATAACAGGAAAATAAACAACTCACTAAATAAAAAAGCCTCACGATGTACCCTTGCGGATAATAGTGCTTAATCGGGGTCCCTTTGGTCCATTTTTTTGTTCCTGTGCAGTTATCTAAGAAAGTATTCAAAAGTCATTTCGTTTATCAATATGCCATTCTTAGGATAATTATAAACTGGATATAAAAGTAAAATGGGATAATAAACTGATAGAATGTTGGGCTTTTCTGTTTGTCTCGAACCTGGGTCATGTGCCAAGAAAAAGCTGGGACCAAAGGGCCAGTGACATTGAAGATCCCAGCGGCACCGCCCTGGGAAACCAGCTTCTGTTCCGGCTCCCAGTGGCGCAGGCGCCTCACGCCACCCGTCTCTGCTCCCCTCCCCGCCCCGAAGGCGGGGCCGCGTTGTCGTGGTGACCTGGGTAAACGGAGACCTGGGGCTGACGTTGGGACTAGGAACCTGCCGCTGCGGAGGTCGGTGCCTTGGGTAAGTTTGGAGCCTGGCGGAAGGGCAGTTCCCGCGAACTCCCGGTCAAATCTGTTGTTGAGTCTGGGAGCAGTGGAGCCCATTAGGGCTTCTCTTAGGCTGCGCCAGCGGTGTCCAGGCCTGCTGAGACGTAGTCCTTCGTCCTTCCTAAGATCCGTTCATCAAACGTTGAAATGACTAGCCTTGGCAGGCCTGGAGCTAGATAAGACACTGTGGATACAAAGTGGACACGGTTCCTGCCGGCAAGGAGTTCCTAATCACCTGGAGTGGAAGACAGCAGACCCCAAGAGTGCCAGTTAGACTCGGGTAAGCCCGGTCTCCAGAAGCAAGGAGTCTGGTGGGAAAGTACCTAGGTTCTGGGGTCAAGCAAAGCCGTTCACCCCGCACCTAACGTGTGACACTGGGCACACAGACCCTTCTGCACTCAGCTTTCTAATCTCTAAAAAGAAAGATGATAATGTTTATTTCATGGGGTTCTTGTTACAGCTAAAGGGGATATCACAGGTAAAGTAGCACATATTTCATGGCATGTAGTTGGTGCAGAGGAAATACTTGTTCCATACAAGTAGATATCGTAGCATACAAGTGAGTACTCAGCATGTCCGTCAATTGTGAGTTGTCTCAGGTGGCTACTAAGAGTTTTGAGAAGGAGAAGGGGCTAAGGAGGGACCAGGAATGGGGAAAGTGACCGGCCATAAGCTACAGACCTGAAGATGAGGGACCTTTGTTCCATGCCAAGGAATCTGTGTTCTTATTCTGTGGCAGTGAAGAGCCATTGAAGGTTTCGAACAGGAAGGGTGGCACACTAGAAGCTGTGTTTTGAAACTGCAAGAGACAGAGTAGAAATGGACTGGAGAAGGGAGAGACAAGGTATGAGGCTGCGGTGATGGTAGAGGTGAGACAGCGTAAGAGTAGGGTGGTGACAGTGGGAATAGAAGGGAGAGGGTGAATTCAAAAGGTTTAATACCTGTTTACTTGACAACGAAACATAGAAACCAACTGCATGAGCTGAGTGAGGGAAGGCTTCAGAGAGTAACTTTTCTCATCTGTAAACTGCACTTAACTCATAGAGTTGTTTTGAGAAACACGTGAACCAGTATGTGCAGAATCCTTAGAACTGTGCTCAACACATGGTAATCATTCACAAAACCATGGGCTTTCATTATTCTTTCCACAGTGTATTTCACATTGTAAAGTTAAAGCTGAGCCCCTGTTTTACACAACAATTCTGAGTCTTAACATGACCAGCTCTGGCATGCTGCTGTGATTGTTTGAGTCTGTGAGATCGAGGACTGATTCTAGAATCTAGTGAATGAATCTAAGTAATGTCACCTTAGGGACCATTGTCTCTGGTTTCCAGCCAACCTCCTTCTAGCAACACATGCCTTTGTACCACTGTGTACTATGATTTTCTTTTTTTCTTTCTACTTCCTCAGGGTTGTCTCATAACATGACAGTATACTCAAGGAGTTGGTTAACAGAATTAGTCATAGGCTGGATCAATGACCATCAATGTAATAAAAGTAGATTTAAGATAGTTCTGCAAATTGACTTCCAAAACTTAGCTAGTTCCGTTGTATGAGAGGGGACATGGCAGAGAACACACACACACATATGGTGTAGTCATTCTGTTTGGTTACAAGCTGATTATGATAGTCAGTATGTGATGAAACTACCACCTTCCCACCTTCCCACCCCAAAAAGATAATGTAATATTAGGCTGCCTTAAAGGAATACAATGTCCCCAACAGGTAAAGTAATAGTTTATCTCTTTTGGAAAATGCCTGGATCCTTCAAAGAAGATACAAAACTGGGAGGGATATTTAATGCACTGGGAATTAACTTCTTAAGCTATCAGGATGGTGAAAAGAGTTGAAACCAGGTTAGCAAGGATTAATTGAAAGAATTGGGAGCTGTAGCTGGAAAAGAGAGGATTTAGGATGAAAAGTGAAGTACCTATAATTATTTGAACGGTTATAATACACAGGAAAACTTGTTTGTGTGCCCAGAACAAGGGCCAAGTGGATCTAAGTTGCAGGGAGGCAGGTTTCAGGTTAGTATAAGATGAACTAAGAACTAGAGCTGAGCATTAACAGAATGAGTTTACCTGCTTACCTGAAATGTTTAAATTGAAGCTGACTGATGGTGTTTCTTCATTTGTTCAGTTATTCAGGAAGGAATACATTTATCCCTTCAATCATTTTACATACTGAGTGCCTATGTCCCAGGGACCTTTCTTAAAGCTCTACTAACTCAGTGAGGTCTCAGAACAACCTTATGAAGTAGGTACTGAACTTTACAGATGAAAATACCAAGGCCCAGAGAGGTTAAATAAACGCTTCACAGGAGGAGTAAGAAGGAGAGCCAGGCTGTGAGCACAGTCAGACTCTAGCCAATTCTCAGCCTGACCAATACACCAGCCTACTTTTCTAATGGTGCTGAGCTTGATGTTGTAGATGTGTGACTCTCACTGCTAAGTGGGAGGTTGGACTAGATAAGACCTCTTTCAACTCTAAAGATTTTATGGTCACATTTATTGAGCCCTGGTTGTATTTGAGAGAATTTGTAGTAATTATGGTAAAAACAACTACCATTTCTGAGTACCTACCATGTGATTTACATAAATTCCTGGTCCTTAACCTTGGTTCTTATTTTGAACTACACAAAAGAATTATGTAGGGAGTAAGACCTTGAGAATGGTATGCTGTGAAAGTGTTCCAAGTGATCTAAAGTGCAGCCAGAGTTGAGAACTATGGGTATAAAAGATCTCACTTAATACTTACAATGACTTTGCCAGGCAACCTTACAGTTCCCATTTTACATACAAAAGGACTAGAGGTTAGGGGATGTTGGTGACTTGGCCCTTGGCCAAGCTAGGATGTGAACCCAAGCCTTTCTCCAAAGCCTCATCAGATTACAGTACAATGTCCCAACACCTTTATTCTAAAACAACCCAAACCTAACCAGACAAACAAATAAAACCCACTTATTCCATCTCAGCACGTACACTGCTAATCACCACATCAGGACCCTGCTCAATTGCCTTTTATAAGTTCTTTAGCCACCCTTTCTGAACCAAAAACAAACAAAAACACAAAACTAAGAAAGGAACTCAATATCTTTTGTCCAGTATTGCTAGTTCAGAACACTGAGAAAATTCCTTGGGTCCAGTATTTTGTTCCATAATGTACACAACCTGGTATTAACTCTGATATTAAAATGTATTGCATGGTAGTGTTAGCCACTTGAGGAATATATTGTTTATAATGGCATAGGATAAAGAGTGCACTTTTGTCTTGATTTACCTTTGGTTGTGGTTTAAATTCTTTGTTTACAGAATGATGCTACCATAATTGTTACCATATTTGTTGCCATAATTGTTTATTGTAACTGTTTTTTACCCACTTTATAATTAACTTGTAAGTAAATGTATTAGGTCTTATATGTTCTTTATTAGAATATATACATGTATGTGTGTTAGTATATATATATCCAGTTAATATGTAGTTACAGTATGTTAAAACATAAATGTATTTGGAAAAGAGAAGACTCAAGGATAGAAAATGATCTTATTAAGCTTTTATTGGTAGGAAGCAGAAAACTATGAGATTTATTTATTTAAATTTTTTAAAAGTTCATGTATTTTGAGAGAGACAGAGCAGTGAAGGAGGGGAAGAGAGAGAGAGAGAGAGAGAGACAGAGAGAGAGAGAGAATCCCTAGCAGGCTTCTCACTGACAGTGTGGAGCCCAGTGTGGGACCTGATCTCACAATCCATGAGGTCCTGACCTGAGGCGAAACCAAGAGTTGGATGTTTAACCAACTGAGCCACCCAACCACCCCAAAACTATGAGGTTTAAATCATTGAGAAGTATGTGACCTACAGTTGCCAGCTTTGAAGGGGACCATTGCCTCTGGAAGCTTAGAATAACTCCGAGCCTATAGCCAACAAGGAAGCAGGGACTTTAGTCCTACAACCACAGGGAACTGAATTCTCCAAAAACCTAACTAAGCCTAGAAGTAGATTTTTCCCCAGAGCCTTCAGAAATGAAGGCAGCTCTGCCAACACTTTGTTTTTGACCTTGTGAGACTCTGGGAACCAGCTAAGTGTGCCTGGATTTCTGACCCCCAAAAGTGTAAGGTAAGAAATGGGTGTTATTTTAAGCTGTTATATTTGTATTATGACAATAGAAACTAGAGCAATAGCTGTTTACAGACTGAAGTGTTACTGAAATTTTCTTTTGGTTCTTAACTGATTAGCAACAATAAAATATCAGTTTACTTTTGTCCTCAAACCCAGTGACTGCTTTGCTCCACTTATTTGGAGACTGCCTCACATGGCAACTTAGTAGTTTATTTTCATTGCAATAGTTTAAATGTTGTTGTTTTTTTTAATCAAAGAAATCTTTAGCTATAGTCAGCCTTCAAATTCAGGACTTTCAGACCATCCTCTTTCTGGTCAGCCTCAGATCTGGATCAGTGGTTTAGAAAAGTATATTCTGAGACTTATAAAAGAGAATTTTCAATTTCTTTTTCTTAGGTTGTAAAGTATTTAAGGTCAAGGGTTCTATGTCGCTCTTTATTGTATCCTCTGCAGTGAAGAGCATAATACTATTTGCATATAAATGTGATCAGTAGTTTTAAGAATTGAATTGATTTGCATTATGAAAAACCTTGAAATGGAGGGAGAAAATGGCATTTAGGTATGTTTAGGTAGTGACGTAAAGAAGTTTGCTCAAGGGGCACCTGGGTGGTGTAGTTGGTTAAGCTTCTGGCTCTTGATCTTGGCTCAGGTCACGATCCTGTGGTTTGTGAGTTCAAGGCTCTGTGCTGATGGTGTGGGGCCTGCTTGAGATTCTGTCTCTTCTTTCTGCCCTTCCCCAGTTTGTGCACTCTCTCTCTCTCTCAAAAGTAAATAAACATTAAAAAAAATTTACTCAAGCTGTATGATAATCTGCCACCATGCTGCAATAACCAACATGACCCTGCAATGTCCATTTTTAAAAATTCTTTAATTATTATAATTAAATGATTATTTTCAAATCAGCAACTTGTGTAAATGTAGAAAGCAGTCTGCATACCCAGACTGGAAGGAAAAGGAAATTCACTGGATCATAGAATTTGGATTTTAAAAGACCTTGCTACTTAAAATTTTTCTATCATTTGATTCCTATACACCTCCCAACCCCAGTGGGCATATATTTTATAACCAGGTGAGAGAAAGGAAGGAAGGAAGGAAGAGAAGAAAGAGGAAAGGGAAAAGGACTTTAAAAAAAAGGAACACACACACACACACACACACACACACACATGCACACATGCACACACTTTTTGAAAAGTAAAAACATCATCTTACTAACTCAGAAAAATGGCTCCAAAGTACTAAACACAAAATTTAATAACATAACTGATATTTTAAGACCTATCTTTCTTGATAACAGATTTTAAGAAAAACATTTGGACCCTGAACTATTGTCCCCCAAATCAAGACAGGGCATCATTATGATGTCACTGCCAGAAAACAGACGGAATGACCCCCAAGGTCCAAAAGAAGGGAGCGGGGTTCGTACTGCACACTCAGCTGAGCACATAGTGTGTATTCCATCTGCTCTGGCACCCTAGTCTTCCCTTCAGAGACGGGGAGGGGATAAGCATGCACTAGTTCAGTTCATTCTCATAGCAGCCTTCTAAGTTGTTTTTAATTCATTCCCATTTACAATGGAGGAATCAATGTAAAGGTTAATTAGCTAGTTATGTGGCAAAACTGAGATTCAGACCTGAATTGAACCAACCACAAATCTGACTCAAATAGAGCTTTGCCAGCCATGCCATAGGAGAATGTTGCGGAAATATGTGATGTTTAGTGTGAGAAGCGAAGACCTTAGAAGGAAGATACAGCAGTTGCTTTCAAAGACCTAAGGAACTGCAGTGGAGAGATGACAGGGAAAACCTGCTGTGTCACTCCCCTCCTGAAAACCTCTCAGGGGCTTTCAGATGCTATAGAACTAAGTTCTAAACTCCTTAGCAAAAGCTTAGAGGCCATCTACAATCTGCTACCTGCTTTCTTCTCATGTCCATTTCACTCTACAACAGCTTACTTTCCACCCTTCCCAGACACACCCTCTCTCTGAACTTGGCCCTGCCTAATATACTCTTTCCAAACTATGCCTGGCCAACCTCTGCTCATCACTTCTTCCTTAACCCCGGGACATGATTTAATCATCTTACTAGACATGCACACAGGACCCTATTCTTTCCTTTTTATAGCATTCTTGTATTTTAATTGCTCGGTTAACATCTTTTTTTCTAAACCAGGAGCTCCACAAAGTTAGGAATCCCATCTCTAGTTCAGTACTGTAATTTAGTGCCTATCGTAAGACTTGATACATAGCAGGTGCCCTGAACAAATATTTTAAAATTGAAATTAATTAGTAACACCAGGGGGATTAAACGATGGGAAGAGGAAGTGGAGGGGTGAGTCAAAAAAAGGATGGAAGAGCTTTAACTTTGATGATGGAATATTCCAAGAAAATATGGATTAGGATGACATTTCACTTTGAACTTCTGGAAAACCAGAGGGCGCCGCATGGTAAGTTCACCCGGAGAAGGGACCAGCTGACTGCATTCGGCCATTCTGCAGGCCTCTGCTGCAGGCCCTCCCTCCTGCTGGTGAAGTCGGCTCAGATACTGTGCAAACATAGTTATGGACACATATGGTATTTGGTGCTTGTGGAATTTGTTAGATGAGAAATATCTGTAAATAACTTTTATTTCACAGCTGTGTCCCTTTCTCTGTCTCACTTTTGTGCTTACAGAGGAAATGGAGGAACCAAATGATGAGGACACCGATAGGGGGAAATCAGATGGATCAAAGAGTGATAAAAAGCAGTTTCAGAGCTCCTCTAAATCTGCATCAAGATGTAAGTAAAGATTATAATATACACTTGGGTTTTTATTAAATCTAGCTCAAACCATTTTTTAAGAGTAAGTTTGTACAACAGAAATGGTTTACTTGTTTCATTCTGTTGCTAAATTCTAAGTTCTTTAAGAGCAGAGATGGTGTTTTAACCATTTAATCTTTAGTTCCTGGCACATCGAAGTTACTATTATCTCTATGTTGATAAAGACCTCTCCAAATCTGGTCTTGCTCTCTCCTGTGAGCTCTACAGTCTTTACTGAACTTTTCTAATACAGTGTAGTAGAGAGAGCCGGACTTTAGGTTTGAGGCCTGGGTCTACTACTTAGAGACCTTTGATCTGAAATAAATTATTTTACCTCTTTGAACCTCAATTTTCTCACCCATTAAGATGATACTTGTGAGTTGTTTGAGGATTAAATTGAGTAGATTGTGTAGAAGAATGTCATACACTGCAAATAGAACAGAAATACCCTGATACCAAAACCAAAGACATTACAAAAGAAGAAAACTACAGGCCAATATCCCTGATGAAACTAGATGCAAACATCCTCAGTAAAGTGTTAGCAAACCACATTCAGTAATACACTAAAAGAATCATTCACCATGATTAAGTGGGATTTATTCTCAGGATGTAAGGATGATTCAATATTTTCAAATCAATTAATGTGTATCGTATTAACAAAGTGAAATATAAAAATCATATGAATACCTTAATAGATGTGGAAAAAGCATTTGACATCCAAAATTCAACATCATTTTATGATAAAATCTCTCAGCAAACTGGGTTTAGAGAGAACATACCTCAACATAATAAAGGCCACATATGAAAAAACGTGCAGCTAACATCATATTCAATGGTGAAAAACAGAGTTTTTCCTGCAAGAGCTGGAACAGAATGAGAATGTCTACTCTTGACTCTTTTATTCAACATAGTACTGGATCTCCCAGCCACACCAATTACACAAGAAAAAGAAAGAAAAGACATCCATATTGGTAAAGAAGAACTCAAAGGGTCACTATTTGCAGATAACATGATACTATACATAGAAAGCCCTAAAGGTTTCACAAAAAAAGTTTTAGAAATAAAAAATGAGTTCAGTAAAGTTGCAGGATGAAAAATTAATACCCAGAAATCAGTTGTGTTTCCATACACTAATAACAAATACCAGAAAGAGAAATTAAGAAAACAATCCCATTTACAATTAAACGAAAAAGAATAAAATACCTAGAATAAACTTAATCAAGAAGGTAAAAGACCTGTACTCTGATAACATAAATCACTGATGAAAGAAATTGAAGAAAACTTCAACAAAAGGAAAGATATTCCAGACTCATGGATTGAAAGAATTAATATTGCTCAAATGTCCATATTATCCAAAGCAATTTACAGTTTCAATGCAATTGCAATCAAAACACCAACAGCATTTTTCACAGAACTAGAACCAAAAAAAAAAAAAACAACTAAAATTTGTACAGAATCACAAAAGACCTTGAATAGCCAAATTAATCTTGAGAAAGAAGAGAGCTGGGGGGTATCACCAGTTCAGTACAAATATACTACAGTAATCAAAACAGTATGTTACTGCCACCAAAATAAACACATAGATTAATGGTACAGAATAGAGAGACCAGCTATAAATCCATGCTTATATGGACAATTAATCTATGATAAGGGAAGCAAGAATAGACAATGGGGAAAACACAGTCTTTTTAACAAATGGTGCCAGGAAAACTGGACAGCTACATGCAAAAGAATGAAACTATACCGCTTTCTTATACCACACACAAAATGAACTCAAAATGGATTAAAGACCTATCTGTGAGACCTGAAACCATAAAACTCCCAGAATAAAATATAGGCACTAATTTCTTTAACATTGGCCATGGCAACGTTTTTCTAGATATGTCTTCTAAGGCAGGGGAAACAAAAGCAAAAATAAACTATTGGGACTATATCAAAATAAAAAGCTTTTGCACAGCAAAGGACACCATCAAGAAAATCAAAAGGCAACCCACTGAATGGGAGAATATATTTGCAAATGAATATATCCAATAAAGGGTTAATTTCTGAAATATATAAAGAACTTATACAACTCAACACCAAAAAACCCAGAACAACCTGAAGACCTCAGTATTTTTTCCAAAGAACACATACAGATAGCCAACAGATACATGAAAAGATGCTCAACATCACTCATCATCAGGAAAATGCAAATCAAAAACACAGTGAGATATCTCTTCACACCTGTCAGAATGGCTGGAATCAAAAAGATAAGAAACAACAAGTGTTGGCAAGGATGTGGAGAAAAAAGAATCCTTGTGTACTGTTGGTAGAAATATAAATTGGTATAGCTACTGTGCAAACCACTATGGAAATTCCCAAACTATTAAAAATTGAAATACTGTATAATCTAATAATTCCACTACTGGGTATTTACCCAAAGAAAACAAACATATTAATTTGAAAAGATCTATGCATGTCTATGTTTACTGCAGCATCATTTACAATATCCAAGATATGGAAGCAACCTAAGTATCCATTGATAGAGGAATAGATAAAAAAGTGATACACACACACACACAACGGACTATTACTCAATCATAAAACAATACAATCCTGCCATTTGCAACAATATAGATGAACCTACGAGGTATAATGCCAAATGAAATAAGTTAGAGAAAAACAAAGATCATATGATTTCATTTATACGTGAAATCTAAAAAGGCAAATGAATAAACAAAAAGAATAATAAGGTGATCTGTGATTTACTATAGCTACAAGCTATAATTTAATGTCATTTAAATTTTATGAATTTGAATGATTTTAGCACTACGTTTTCCCAGTAAAGTCCGTTGTGAAGCCAAAAAGTAAGTGAATAAATAAAAAGCAGAATCAGACCTATAAATATTGAGAACAAACTGATGGTTGCCAGAAGAGAAGGGAGTGGGGAATGGGCAAAATGGGTGAAGGGGAGTGGGAGATACAGGCTTTCAGTTATGGAATGAATAAGTCACAGGAATAAGTCACAAAAGGCATAGTATAAGAAATACAGTCAACGATACTGTAATAGCATTGTATGGTCACAGACGGTAGCTATACTTGTGATGAGCATAACATATAAAATTGCTGAATCACTTTGTTCTACACCTGAAACTAAAGTAATATTGTATGTCAATTATTCCAAAAAAAAAGAAAGAGAAAAAAAATAAAGAAAAAATAGAATAAAATGTGAGGAATTATGTAAAAGAATTTTTTGAATTATTTATTTGTTTATTTTTATGATTGGATTTTTTTTTAATTTTTAAAAATTAGTTTATTGTCAAATTGGTTTCCATACAACACCCAGTGGCTCTTCCCCACAAGTGCCCTCCTCCATCACCACCACGTCTTTCCCCCCTCCCCCTTCCCCTTCAGCCCTCAGTTCATTTTCAGTATTCAATAGTCTCTCAAGTTTTGCGTTCTTCTCTCTCCCCAACTCTCCTTCCTTCTTCCCCTCCCCTGGTCCTCCATTAGGTTACTCCTGTTCTCCTGTTAGACTTATGAGTGCAAACATATGGTATCTGTCCTTCTCCGCCTGACTCATTTCGCTTAGCATGACACCCTCGAGGTCCATCCACTTTCCTACAAATGGCCAGATTTCATTCTTTCTCATTGCCATGTGGTACTCCATTGTATATATACCACATCTTCTTGATCCACTCATCAGGTGATGGACATTTAGGCTTAAAAGAATTTTTAAAAGATGGCTTGTGTTAGGTGTCATAGTGGAGTCTCGACTTTTATAGTTCTAATCCTAAATATAGTTTCAGAAATATAATTTTGATTATTCACCTAAAGGAGACCAGGTCCTGGGGAAATCAATTCATTCACAAAATTGACATTAAACTATTTCAATGTATCTAAGACACATCTGGTAAATCCATAATTTCTCCATAACATTTTGTATTTGAGGTGTTTATCTCCTGTTGCTTGGACTCAAGGCTTTCTGTTCAAGTCTCTCTCCGTATCACCACTAGAGTTATCTTTCTAAACAACATGGTTATATCGCTCTCTTCAAAAATGTTAGTTTGCTTCTCGATTTTCCATTTCCACTTTTCTCCACTCCCTAATTTCTGACACAGGATTATCTACCTTTTGGTGTCCAGTCCTTTGCAGCATTTTCCTGGATTTAATGATAATGACCCTTTGTCTAGCATGGCCTCAGGATCTCCCTTTCTTTCTTACTTCTTCTTCTTCTTCTTCTTTTTTTGTTTTTTTTACAAATTTTTTAACATTTATTTTTGAGAGAGAGAGAGAGAGATCATGAGCAGGGGAAGGGCAGAGAGAGAGATGGACACACAGAATCAGAAGCAGGCTCCAGGCTCTGAGCTGCCAGCACAGAGCCCAATGGGGGGCTCGAACCCATGAACTGTGAGATTATGAGCCGAAATCGGATGCTCAACCAACTGAGCCAGCCAGGTGCCCCTTTAATTCTTTTTTTATATTTATTTATTTTTGAGAGACAGAGTAAGACAGAGTGTGAGTGGGGGAGGGGCAGAGAGAGAAGGAGACACAGAATCTGAAGCAGGCTCCAGGCTCTGAGCAAGAGCTCAGCCCAGAGCCTGACACAGGGCTCCAACCCATGAACTGTGAGATCATGACCTGAGCCAAAGTCAGACACTCAACTGACAGAGCCACCCAGGAGCCCCAGGATCTCCCTTTCTATGTCAGATCCTTATAGGGGATGCCTGTCAAGTGAGACCTGACCCTGTACTCAGCTCATAAATTAGTTCATATATTATGGTTCTTAGCATCCCAAATGATAACATGAAGTAATTTGCTGGTGTCCTGAAACCCTTTTCTTGGTGCCGTGAGAAGAGGTTTCTCTTCTGGTTTGACCTGATAACTCCTCCAATCCACACTTTTTTTTTCCTTTTGCCTGGAGACCTGACCTCGTTCTCAGGCTTGCTAAAATATGAGCAACTTCTTACCCTGTGGAATTCTCATTCAGAATGAACCAGTTTCCTGGTTTTCCATTAAGTGGAGAGACTCAAGGAGACCCTTCCCGAACTCAACAAGAGGTGAAGTTTCTCCATTTGGCAAATGAATGATTTTGGTTTTGCTAATATTCTCTATTGTTTGCTTGCCTTCTATTTAATTGATTCTTGCTTTTATTTTTATTGTTTTTATTACTTCTTTCTATTTTCTTTTTTTGCTTTTTCTAGATTCTTGAGATCTGAGATTTGACTTTTCTTATATATGTACAAAAACTATAAATTTCCCTCTAACCATTGCTGTAGGTGCATCCCACAAATTTTGATATGTTATATTTTAATTATCATTTTGTTTGAAATACTTTTAAATTTCTTTGTTGATTTCTCCTTGATCTATATATTATTTTTAAATGTTTGATTCCCAAATATTTGTAGGTTTTCCAGATCTTATCATAGTTTATTTTTAATTTACTTCTGTTGTGATCAGAAAATATTAGCTACTTTGGAAATAAGGAAATGTTGAATTTAGAATTTAGAAATTATTAAAACAAGTTACTTTTAATAGCTGCCATGAAAGAGGATAACAGATTCTTAGAAGATGCCACAGAAGAAACATTTACCGAAGGGAGAGAATCATGTTTAGGGGATGGTTATTCTTCTGTGGAACATTTGGAAGAAAGTTCAAGTTCATTTCAAGATGACTATGTGGAGAGCATTGGAGGTAAGTATTATTAGTTTCCTATCAGTAATTGTCACTGTTTTAGAGACAAATTCCCTAAGTTGAACAGTTATAAATCCATAGCAATAAAAAATGTGCAGGATGTGTTGTGGTGATAAAAGGAAAAGCATGGAACATATTCTAATAGGGTAGCAGCTCTGGAGTTGTAGATCACATTTCTGAGGATCACATATAGAACTCTCAGACTTGGTTTTCTGGGGAGCAGGGTGATCTAAGAAGTGCTCTACCCCAGATTAGTGAATTATAACTCTCCCTTGGAACCGACTGGAAGTTGCTCGTTGAGTTGGTGAAACCATGACCAGAGCTCAGCACTCACCCTTTGTTGATTTCTCTTCCTCCCAAGCATGGAGGCACGTTGGCTCCTCTTGCCGTGCTCACTGGCGGGTGGCATCCATGTTCAGGCCAGTAGTAGTACTTAATGCTAGAGTATTGTGGGCTAGGTATATTCCTCCTGTCTTTGTGAAATCCAGTGTTAGGACTCGCCAGATGCTCTTGTTAGTTAAAGTATTTTCATTTTTTAGAATCTCGGTATATGGAAACCCCAGCTCCAGTCTCAGAGGGGGCAGAGGAGGAAGTTAAGAAGAAACTATCAGAGAGCTTCTTCTACGAATATGCAGAGCTTATTTCGATGCCGTTTGTGACCCCGGATTCGAACATACCACTGGATCTTCTCACACTTTTGTATCCACTCCAGTTACATGTGTATAATTTTTGGATTTCAGCTTCTTAGGCTAGGGGTCGGCAAACTATACCCATGGACCAAATTTGGCCTCTGGTTTGTTTCCCTAAATAAAGTTTTATTGGAACACAGCAATTCCCATTTTATCTGTGGCTGCCATCACACTACAAGGGCAGAATTAAGTAGTTACAACAGATGCCACCTGGTCCACAAAGCCTAGAATATTTGCTATCTGGCTCTTTACGGAAAAAGTTTGCCGATCCCTGTCTTAGGTAATTCTAAGAACCTTGGCTTTTAGAGAAGTTGAGGTAGAAATACGGGACCTTGATTTAAACTAACCTTTTGTTGATGCTAAATAACCATAAAGAGAAATGATACTTTTCTGGCCTTTCTTATAAGACATGATGTAAAGGAGACCAGAAGGCCTCTTATCCTTGTTTATGTCCTCTACCAGCCTGGCGTCCTTTTCTCAGTGCCTACCAAGTTAAACTCATTGATTTCTTAAAACACTGATGCTTATTTATCAGATGAGTATCAGAGAAAACAACCCTGAGGGACTAGGGCACAAAATAACACATTTTAATTGGCCTGGAGAATAAGAATCCACGAAGAATTGTAAAGGTGGGGATGATTAACCAGGAGATTTAGGGTT
Organism: Suricata suricatta; assembly: GCF_006229205.1. Taxonomy (NCBI): domain Eukaryota; kingdom Metazoa; phylum Chordata; class Mammalia; order Carnivora; family Herpestidae; genus Suricata; species Suricata suricatta. Next base: position 59,834,838 of record NC_043704.1, on the reverse strand, counting down.
TGCTGTCACTGTAAGGTGTTAGGTTTGTAAGGTGGATAGTTGGAAAAATATTTCCATTAACGCTCTTGGCTAGCAGTTTATTTAGTATTTAGTATGCCTACCCTCAGATGACCTCATGGCCTACTGGCGTCTTATAAAAGTGTGCCTAAAGAGGAGGGTGGTGTACTTACTGACTCAGTTTTGCTTTGTATATAAAAATAGATCATGTTATTATAGGTTCTGTTTCAATCCCAGATGTAACTAGAACTAATTCACTTTGAATCTTATAACCTGGAGATTTCTTTGTTGAGGATTTCATTGTATATGTAATCTTTGGACAAGTTGCTGATAGAAGTTATGCTGTTGCCTTCCTTCTAGCCTGTTTGTTTCAAATGAAGTGATTTCTCAGAGTCACCCGGAAGATTTTCTGGAAATACATAGGCTCTGATAACTTTCCTGGACCTACTGCATGATTTCTGTGTGGAGAAGGGCTTGGGCACATGTAGTCTGAAAAAGTTTACCAAGTACTTCTGATTGTGTTGTCCTTTCACAGCCTCCAACACTGGAGACTTGCTGCTCCAGGATACAGGGATCTCTGTGTTAGAGAGAGATGATTCCACATAACAGAGTCAGAGTAACCTTGACTTTTGACTCGATATATGAATTACCTCTACTTATGCTGGATGAGTGGCTGTATCTGTTATAGACTTTTTATGAACACTTTCAAAACCAAGGAAGTCACAAATTCTGTATTGCTCACATTATCCGCTCTTCCTGGCCTTGAGTCAAAAACTGCCTCTCTGGAACGTCTCGTATTAGACAATTCTACTCTCCAGTGTTGAAATAAATATGATCTTTATTTCTTGTAAGAAGCCCCAAGGAGAATTCAATAGTCATGTATCCCCTACACACCCTTTTATACTTTATTAATTATATCGAGTCAACTTCAGTTTTAAAGTTCGGTGTGTTATAAATCAAGAAATGTGTCATTTATTAAATATCACCTAAACCATAGCACAATTTATACAAGATGTATTTATATGTGATTTTAAAGTGAGGGTCCTAGATGCTCATAAACAAACAGCAAAGGCTCTGAGCCTCAGATAGGAAGTTAAGAAAACGCAAGCCAGAAAACGGGATGGGATAAAGCAGAAAGGAGTTGAAGGCATAGCAGAACACAATTTAACATCTTGGAAGCTCTGGTCAGGGGAACCGCTGTCATCTGGGGCTAAAGGGGAAGGATCAGACTCTAGTTCTACATTAATTAATTAATGCATCCACGAAATACTTGTTGAATGCCTCATAGGCTCAAGGCACTGCACTAGGATTCTGAGTAGAGATGAGCTGTGAGAAGAAGCAGGTTGTGATTTGGAGAGGGAGAATTTGGGAAGTTACAATCTCACCCATTCTGCATGTGAAAGGGATCACAGCAGTAGCAAGTAAATGGGAGTCCTACCCCACCCCGAAATTAGAGATGATAACAGCAGATAAGTGACCTCACCTCTGATCCCCAACTGTCACCCAAGGCAGTGAAGAGATGGTAGCCCACTTCTACTCTCATGGTTACTGACACACTGTTAGCCCTCCGAGTGTCACTCTGGCACTGGGAGAAGGGGAAGGAGAGGAGCAAAGCGGAGAACAGCAGTTTGGAGAAAGGGAAAAGGAAGGTAGGGGAGACTTTTTGCTCATACCAGGAAGATGAGGAGCCTGTGGAGCCCACTCTTTATTTATAAGGAGGCATCAGATCGTTTCCATGAGGTCTGAATAGCTTCATGGAGGTCTTTGGATCACATGTTCATTTGCGTTTATTTTTTAAATTTTTTAAGTTTATTTATTTTGAGAGAGATGGGGACAGCATGAGCAGGGGAGGGGCAGAGAGAGGGGAGAGAGAGAATCCCAAGCAGGCTCTGCACTGCCAGTGCAGAGCCCAACATGTGGCTCGAACCCACGAAACTGTGAGATCATGACTCGCACTGAAGCCGTGAGTGAGCTGCTTAACCAACTGAGCCACCCAGAAGCCCCTGCATTTCTATACAAGATTCAGTTTTAGGTGTTTGTGTTTTTAGTGAGTTGATAAAAATCCCTTTTTCTTGAACAGATAAAAAGCCTTGAAATATTCTCTTTCTTTTTCAGTTTAACTCTTAGGCAGTGAGATAGGTAGGGTTATGTATAGTTGGTTATAGTTTGTGTATACTTCACAATTCAAATTGCATTAACTAAAATTTCTGTTTTTTTTACATTCTATATATTCTTGTTAATAATTCTGTGTAGTTTATCTAAAAATATTCACTTACAGACAAAAATAATGTTCTAAAATCAAAATTTATTTTTTAAACAAGGGCTCAAGAAATAAAGATTTCTACAGTGATCCTTTAGCTTTTATATTCAACAGTGAATTTTTAGAAAATAAGAATCTATCTACTTAAGGTATACTATGTAATATGTTTTTTTGCAAACTACAATGTTTTGATAGATTAATCTCGTTTAACTTATTACATTTATATCTTGGGTTATATTAATTTGAACTTGAATGTAGTAACAATGTACATTTAAAAGATGTTTTGTAAAACCTTAGATTATTTTAACTTTTATTCTGAACGAGTGCAGATTTACTGTGTAGCATTAATATGCACACACACACACATTATATATACCTACACATGTTAATGGACTCAGAAAGGAAATGTTAGCACATTTATTATATATACTTATATACCATATGTTATTTAGTCCACTTCATAATTTGTTCATATGAATTAATTTTCAATTATATTTATGTAAGTTTATGATAGTAGTCATGGTCACTGATGTGTCAGAATTTCACAAACATGTCAGAATTTTAAACAGCTTGTCTTTCAACATAAGAGGCCTATTTGATACTTTTGCTTTTATAAAATTAATCTGCTTTCAGGATTTCCCTAGGAAAATTAAAATATTAACTAAATCATAGTATGAGGGTTTTCACCTAATTTGAAAACAAAGTTGCATTAGTGATAAATAAAAAACTGAATTTCAAAGCAAAATGCAACTACTTCAACAATGAACCTTTATCTAAGGGCACAGATTTTAAGAATATATTAATTTCACTACTTTTCTTGTCTCTAGGATGGTTATGTTGTGTCACTTCTTTTCCTTAACAATTTTCTCTCAGTCATTCCTTTGGTTATGACTCTGGAAAGCGGGCCAACCTAAAACTTCTGGACAGCAGCACCATGATGTACATAGCTGGGAACCAGCTGGTCCTTTTGAATTTGAAAACCAAGGAACAGATCTACCTGCAAAGTAGTAGTGGTAGCGGAATTGGTGTTATTGGGGTAGGCTGTTAGTGACTTTGGGGAAAAGATCCATCCTTTTGTTTGTTTCTTCTGTGGGCCAGCCAGGCTGTTAGGTGTCAATATTATGGGCAGTATTACAGGATTGCAGGAGATGCAGTTCTAAGGCATTTTCAATTCAACAGTTGCAATCACTCCATTCATTGCCATTATCTCTGTGCGGTATCATCTATTATGTTAATGTTATCATTTTATCAATACTTATTTTGCAGATATGGAAACTAGGACTAATAGAGGTTAACTGGCTTCCCACAGTCATGTAGTTTTTTCACATTGAATGCTATATTGCTATTCTGCAAAAATACTCAAATAAATAGCACAAATAATTCAAATCCTAGAGATAAATGCCAGATAAGATATAAGTATATTATTGAACATTAAGAGATCAAGTATAGATTGTACGTTCAATAATTTTGAGCAGTTGACAAAAGGACTTGTATGTGATTTGGAGGCTGTCCCTTCCTTCCGCTTCAGCGGCCTGTCTCTCTCAGTCACCTTCTTTCTTGTGTCTTCAGCCTCTACTTCCTTAGGGTTTTCAGCCTCAGCATTAAAGCACACTACATCAACTCGTCCTCACCTTAAAAGGCTCCTCTCTAACCATGCATTCTCATCCCTGACTTTTGATCTTCCCTTCAAACCCAAGCTTCTGCTATCTTTTTCCCTACCACTGCACTGAACTTGCCCTTACTAAAATGACCAATGGCCACGAGTAGCCAAATCTGAAGAATACCTTTCTGTTTCCTTTTTATTTTTATTTTTTTTAAACTTTATTCACTTTTGAGAGAGAGCGAGACAGACAGAGCATGAGCAGTGGAGGGGCAGGGAAAGAAGGGAGACACAGAATCTGAAGCAGGTTCCAGGCTCTGAGCTGTCAGCACAAAGCCTGACATGGGGCTTGAACTCATGAACCATGAAATCATGGCCTAAACTGAAGTCAGACGCTTAACTGACTGAGCCACCCAGGCACCCTCCTTTCTTACTGTTTCTTATCTGACCTCTCAATAGCAATTGGCCCATGATTGAGCTTTATTTTGATGACCTTTTACTTTTTACTCTGTGATACTTAAAAGTAGATGACCCCTAGAAGTCCCTAGATCTGCTCTCACTAATAACAGCCTGAGAAGCACATCTTGGTATCTTTAGAGTCATGAGAGGGGCACCTGTTCAGATGAGGCTGTTTGAGACACAGAAAGGAAGAGAAATATGCAGAATTTGGGGCTCAGACAAGTCACACTTCCATAGCAGATGTACAAAGGGTTTTTAGAAGGATCATGAACTAAATAGAAGGCTGCCCTGCTGTTGCCCTGCCTGTCAGGTGTGAGCAGCCAATAGACCTAGAAGGTGCAAGGGTGACATCACCCCACCCAGCGGAGGTGGAAGGCTTCTGGCAGAAAGACTGATGTAGCTCCAACAGGGAGACTGTGCTAAGCTAGCAGGGAGTAGCGGGAAATGCTCTTGAGTAGATTAGATGGTAGGGTAGATTTTCTGGTGGGTAATTTAAATTAGAAGTAGAGGTGAGTGGAGAGGTGTGGTGGATTCTTGCTCTGAGAAGTGAAGCAGGGACATGAATAGGAATGGAGAAGGTCTCCCAAGTACTAACTAGGCCCGACCGACCCTGCTTAGCTTCCGAGATAAGACGAGATCGGGCGCATTCAGGGTAGTATGGCCGTAGACAGGAATCAAGAAGGTAAGGAAAATCAGTGATCCACAAATAGAACTTACATTGGCTAGGGAAACAGGAAATGGTGAGATGGAAGAGAGGATAGTCTCTCTTATTCCTTTCTTGATCATCTATGTATACATCATGGGTATACATGGTAAAGTCCTTGTCCTTAGCAAGAATTTATTATTAGCACTAAGAATGTGCAAGAATTTAAATGAAGAAGCATTCATGACCTCTATGAATTCAAAGAATTCAAAATGCATCTAAAGAGACAGGACTCCTATCAAAAAGTGTAACACCAAACAACTAGATGCATAAAAGTACATGATACTGTGGCACCAGCTGTGTACAAAAACACAAGCCCAGCGTGAGGGTCGCAGGTTCTGTGGAGGGAAGTCAGTCAAGGGACTGAGGTATTGTGAGCCCTGAGGTCCACATCATCTGCAGAGTACTGAGAAACAGGTAACTACAACTTATTTTGTCACTTTATGGCCAATAGTTTTGAAGTTTCTCTTTTGTTCTGCAACAATTTGGCCCAAGGTCAGTAGTTAGAGGTGTATTGTGGTCAAGAATGTTAATCCTAATCCTCATCTGCCTGGACTCTGGGCGGTTGTATGTCCACATGGACTTTTCTTGGCATGTGCTGGGGCTGTCGGCACCTGGACAGTGGTGGGGCCTTTCCTCAACTGGCCTTTTTGGTTCATTTTTTCTCAAACAGTTATCCATTGTAGATGAGAAGCGATCGTGCAATGCAGGGGGAAATCTGTGAGAAATGTGTTCTGGGGACATATCAATTGTCAGAAAAGATAGGGTGAATCTATATGTTGAGTATAAAGTAAATGACTTATTAGTTCCAGGTCTCCACTAAAAATAAAACACCTAATTCAACCTCACAGAGCTTCTGATCTGAAAGGGTTGAAACTTTTTCACTTACTATAGGCAAGACCTAGAGGGCAAAAGATTTGCCTGCATTCCCATTCAGATTTCTGTGACTACATATCCTACACAATATTCTCCCATAAATAGGCATCTAGAAAGATGAATATCTTACCCACTTCCCCCTAAGTTCTTGGGAGCAACTGTTTTTTATTAAAGATTTGTTTTTATAATGTTTATTTTTGAGAAAGAGTGAGTGGGGGAGGGGCCTAGAGGGAGACGGAGAATCTCAAGCAGGCTCTATGCTGCCAGTGCAGAGTCTGACATGAGGCTTGAATTCATGAACTGTGAGATTATGATCTGAGTTGAAATCAAGAGTTGGAATCTTAACCAACTGAGCCACGCAGGTGCCCCAGTAGCTACTGTTTTTTTAGCCCCACTTTCTTCTTGGCTCTAACATGTGGCTTGAATCCTACCTCTCATATTTGTCAGCTGTATGACTTCAAGTTACTTAGCTTCTCTGTGCTTATTTTGCATCGGTAAGATGGGAATGATAATGGTATCTGAACTCACAAGGTTGATGTAAAATTTAAGGGGATTAATTCATATAAAACTTAAACAGTGTCTGGCATCTAATAAACACCCAATAAATATTGGTGTTTTCAGCGTTACTCTCTTACTGAGTGTCCATCCTATAAACCCAAGCCTTGTTTCAAGATGAAGTGATGGGTGTTTACTTGAATGGAAGAATAAAATACCACTTGTCAGTAGGAAGACAGCTTATTATAGATCTTTTGGCCCCATATGTGGAGAGAACGACAAGAGCTACAATGTTATCGTGGGTACCGGAACGTTGAGTGCAATCTATATCCTCTAAGGAAAGCTCCTGGTCCATAGGTATAAAATCAGGGGTTGCAATATGGTAACTGAAAATAGGATTCTTTTAAAATGTATTTATTTATTTTGAGAGGGACAGACAGTGTGAGCAGGGGAGAGGCAGAGAGAATCCCAAGCAGTATCCTCACTGTCAGAATAGAGCCCAAAGCAGGGTTTGAACTCACATGAGATTATGACCTGAGCCTAAACCAAGAGATGAATACTTAACTGACTGAGCCACCAGGCACCCCTGAAAATAGAGTTTTATAAAGCACAATATATGTCTTACATAGTTTATTTTCATAACAACCTATTTTTGTTTTTCGGCCATCCATTTGCCCTTCCTGCACATTGGTTTACCAATGAGCAAAAATAACAGGAATAAATATACACGTCTACACAATTCATATGGCTGTCATTTGAAATGCTAAACAAATAGTTTATCCACAAATATTTACTGTTTTTTCCTCTGCATCTGGCTTAGAAATATTGTAACTTTCTTACTTTTAGTAAGTTTATATCCATTTGTGGTAAATTTGTCCAAGGTGAAATTTTTAAAACCGAGATGTAACCTACTCTGGAAATATGAGTTTTTCTGTACAAAAATTTGGGTTGATTTATTTATGCAGAGTAAACAACTCATCTAACTTGGTTGTTCTCAAAGAGTGGTCCCCAAGCTGGTGACATCAGCGTCACCTGGAACTTGTTAGAGATGTACATGCACATTTTGGGGGCCGGGCCCTCAAGTGCTGAGTCAGGCACTCCGGTGGTAGGGCTTACCCTCTGTGCCTTCATGAGCCCTCCCAGAAGTTTTGGCACACTCAGATGATTGAGAACCACTGTTGTGGCCCTTCTGATGGCAATTAAGATAATTGTAGACATAGAGATGACTCTATTAACAAAAGCAAAACTTAAAATGAATATTCCCATTGGCTTCAGTTCAAATCTCATCCATTACCAGGTATGTAACAGATGCCCATTTTTTTAGTTTTCTGTTGGAGTGGATCCTAACAAATGATAACCTCACAGATACTGCATTAATAGGACTATTTATAAGAAAATCTTCCTTTTACTATTTAACTGAGATTTTACTTTTTATAGGTTCATCCTGATAAAACTTACTTCACAGTCGCTGAAAAAGGAGTTTTTCCAAAGATTATCATCTATGAATATCCTTCTTTGAGGCCCTATAGAATCCTTCGAGGTGAGCCCACTACCAACTTTGAAATATTCTATGGTCGAGGTTAACGACATTCAGGGTCTTCCAGAGAAACCCAAGTAGGAGGAGACAGAAGAGAGATTTGTTTGAAGGATTTGCCTCATGTACTTGTGGGAGCTAGCGGGTCTGAGGTGTGTAGAGCAGGCCGGCAGCCTGGACATTCTTGGACAGGGGTTGATGCTTCATGTTCAGGTAGAATTTTGTCTTCCTCAGGGAAATCTCAGTTTTGCTTTTCAGGACTTTCAACTGACTGAGGCCCATCCAGATTGAAATAACCACACATAAAATTAATCACCACTATTTTCTTATAATTTTTGTTGCCATAGAATTAACTTTAGTAGCTTTTTTAAAACGACTGTTTTTTGGAGTAGTTTTAGATTTACAATTGAGAGGAAGATTCAGAGAGCTCCCATATCCCTTCTCCCCGACACATGCATAGCTTTCCCCATTATCAACATCGCTCACCAGGTGCATCATTTGCTGAGGATCAGTCTACATTTGTACATCATAATCACCCAAAGTCCACAGTGTCCTCTTGGGGTTTACTCTTGGTGTTGTTTTCTATGGGTTTAGACAAATGTATAATGATGTATATCTATCAGTACATCATGCAGCGTATTTTCACTGTCCTAAAATTCCTCTGTGCCCTGCCTATTCATAACTGCCCCCGCGTTGGCCACCACTGATCTTTTTATTGTCTCCACAGTTCTGCCTTTTCCAGAATGTTGAAGGTGGAATCATACAGTATGTAGGCTTCTCAGGTTGACTTCTTTCATTTAGCATAATACCCCCTAGTTCTATCCACGAAGTTGCAAATGGCAAGATTTCATTCTTTTTGATTGCTGAGTAATACTCCACTGTATACTCCACTGTAATACCTATATATATATATATATATATATATATATATATATATACCACATCTTCTTTATCCATTCATCCATCAATGGACATTTGGGTTCTTTCCGTACTTTGGCTATTGTTGATAGTGTTGCTACAAACATTGGAGTGCATGTGCCCCTTTGAAACAGCACACCTGTATCCCTTGGATAAATACCTAGTAGTGTAATTGCTGGGTTGTAGGGTAGTTCTATTTTTAGTTTTTTGAGGAACCTCCATACTGTTTCCCAGAGTGGCTGCACTGGTTTGCATTCCCACCAGCAGTGGGAAAGAGATCCTCTTTCTCCACTTCCTTGTCAACGTCTGTTGTTGCCTGAGCTATTAATATTAGCCATTCTGATGGGTGTGAAATGGTATCTCATTGTGGTTTTGATTTGTATTTCCCTGATGATGAGTGACATTGAGCATCATTTCATCTGTCTGTTGGCCATCTTGATGTCTTCTTTGGAGAAATGTCTGTTCATTCTTTAGCTCATTTCTTCACTGGATTGATTATTTGTTTTATGGGTGTTGAGTTTGATAAGTTCTTTATAGATTTTGGATATCTTTATCTGATATGTCATTTGCAAATATCTTCTCCCATTCCATTGGCCTTTTAGTTGCCTTTTAGTTTTTCTGATTGTTTCCTTTGCTGTGCAGAAACTTCTTATTTTGATGAGGTCCCGATAGTTCATCTTTGCTTTTGTTTCCCTTGCCTCTGGAGACATGTTGATTAAGAAGTTGCTGTGGCCAAGGTCAAAGAGGTTTCTACATGCTTTCTTCATGAAGATTCTTATGGCTTCCTGTCTTATGTTTAGATCTTTCATCCATTTTGAGCTTATTTTTGTGTATGGTGTGAGAAAGTGATCCAGGTTCATTTTTCTGCATGTCACTGTCCAGTTTTCCCAGGACCACTTGCTGAAGAGACTGTCTTTATTCCATTGACTATTCTTTCCTGCTTTGTCAAAAATGTGTTGGCCATGTGTTTGTGGGTCTATTTCTGGTTCTCTATTCTGTTCCATTGATCTGAGTGTCTGTTCTTGTGCCCATACCATGCTGTCTTGATGATTACAGCTTTGTAATATATCCTGAAGACTGGGATTGTGATGCCTCCTGCTTTGATTTTCTTTTTCAAGATTGCTTTGGCTATTCAGCATTTGTTCTTGAATATTGTCTACTTTATTCCCTTAGCATATTCATCATAGGTGTTTCATTTATTTATTTATTTAATATTTATTTATTCATTTATTTATTTATTAATGTTTATTTAGTTTTGAGAAAGAGAGAGAGAGAGACAGAGCATAAGCAGGGAAAAAACAGAAAGAGAGGGAGACACAGAATGTGAAGCAGGCTCCAGGCTCTGAGCTGTCAGCACAGAGTCCAATGTGGGGCTCGAACTCACAAACTGTGAGATCATGGACTGAGCTGAAGTCGCATGCTCAACTGACTGAGCCACCCAGGTGACCCTAATATTTATTTATTTTTGAGAGAGAGAGAGAAAGAGAGGTAGAGAGGGAGGCAGAGGATCTGAAGTGAGTTCTGTGCTGACAGCAGAGAGCCTGATGTGGGGCTCAAACTCATGAAGCATGAGATTATAACTTTAGGTAAAGCCAGACACTTAACTGACTGAGCCACCCAGGCACCCCAATCATAGTTGTTTTAATCCTCAATTAATGTCAATATCTGTGCCGTGTCTGGTTCTGATGCTTGCTCTGTCTCTTCATATTGTGTTTTTTGCCTTTTGGTATGCTTTGTAATTTTTTTTTTTTTTTTGTTAGCCAGACATTGTGTACTGAGTAAAAATAATCGCTGTCAATAGGCCTCTTATAACATGGTGGTAAGGTGTGGAGGGAGGGGAAGTGTTCTATAGTTCTGTGATTAGGTCTCAAATTTTTAGGGAGCCTCTCTCTGGACTGAACTTCATAAATGTTTCTCTTTAGTTTTCCCCCCTCAGGTGGGACAGGATAGCTAGAGGGGACTAGATTTGAGTATTTTCTTCCCCAGGTTAGTAGATTGATTAGGCTCTTGTTAATTAGTTTCTCCTGAGGACAGCCCTTATAAGAGGAGCAGAGTGTTCTGGTGTGTTTCAAAAAAATTTTTAATGTTTATTTATTTGAGGGAGGGGTGCGGAGGGGCAGTGAGAGAGGAAGACACAGAATCTGAAAAAGGCTCCAGGGTCTGAGCTGTCCGCACAGAGCTTGACACGGGGCTCCAAGCCACGAACCACGAGATCATGACCTGAGTTGAAGTCAGATACTTAACAACTGAGCCACCCAGGTGCCCCTGTTCTGGTGTATTTAAAAATGGTTCCTCTCCCTCTCTCCCTGCTGAAAGCTTGAGGAGTTTTTCTAGGTGTTTTCCATGAGAACCTTGTCAAGATCCTGGAGATAAATCTCACAGTATTTTGGGGGCCACCTTATGATTGGATCCCTCTGTAGTTTTTAACTCTCAGACTTTTCCATGCTGAGCCTCCAGCAATTCATCAGTGATAGTCCAGGTTTTATAACGCTGGCACTGGTTCCCTCGGCTGTTTTGGCTATTTCTGCTGTGAGTCCCTGCTACAGTAAGTTGCAAATGCTTGTGTTCCCTTGTTAGATCTCTCCAGTCTTGTGGGGAAATGTTTACCCTGTGTCCTTTCCTATCTTATGAATCCAAGAAGAGTTGTTGATTTTTCAGTGTGTTCAACTTTTTATTTGTTGTTAGGATGAAATAGTGACTTCCAAGCTCCTTACATGCATAACCAGAAACCTGAAGTCCTCCATTTTTTAAAAATTTATTTTTCTGTTTTTTATTTGTTTTATTTTGAGAGCTAGAGAGAGACAGCATGAACAGGGGAGGGTCAGAGAGAGAGGGAGACACAGAATCTGAAACAGGCTTCAGGCTCTGAGTTAGCTGTCAGCACAGAGCCTGATGCGGGGCTCAAATCCTCGAACCGTGAGATCATGACCTGAGCTGAAGCCGGACGCCTAACCAACTGAGCCACCCAGGCACCCCTGAAGTCCCCCATTTTTATTTGGTGAATTTTTCCAGTGGCAAATTCCTAATTATAGATTGATTTCTTTTTGCTATCTCACATGAGTTTGTGTCTCCCCCGCCCCCACTTCATAAAATGTAGTGTGTTCTCAAAAACAATTAAAGGTGTTTTTCTCTTGCGAAATGTGATTAAAATTTCTTCACACTCCCGATTCATGCCATAGAATTCATTCTAAAGCCAAGGGTGATGAATGATTTTGGATGATTTCTTTGGGGATTCTTGGCCTTCTTTCATCAATACTTATCACCAAAGATGCTTGCTTGCTCTTTCTTTCCTTTTCCTTTTCAAAAGAAAATACTTTAGGGGCACCTGGGTGGCTCAATCGGTTAAGCATCCAGCTTTGGCTCAGGTCATGATCTCACGGTTTGTGGGTTCAAGCCCCACATCGGGCTCTGTGCTGACAGTTGGCTCAGAGCCTGGAACCTGCTGCCTGCTTTGGATTCTGTGTCTCCCTCTCTCTCTGACCCTCCCCTGCTCATGCTGTCTCTCCCTGTCTCTCAAAAATTAATAAAAAAAACATTAAAAAATTAAAATACTTTAGAAAAGGAAATAAGTGTTGCCCCTGTTGATTAGACTCCCATTCACCCTTTCAGATGGGACTGAGCTGGCTTACGCATACGTGGATTTTAACTATGATGGCACCTTGCTAGCCTCTGTTGGCAGCAGCCCTGATCACACGCTGACCATCTGGAACTGGAAAGAAGAACAGCCCATACTGAGGACAAAAGCTTTTTCCCAGGATGTTTTTAAGGTTACTTTCAATCCTGAAGATGACGAGCAGCTGACTACATCGGGATCAGGCCACATCAAGTAGGTTGTGTGACTGATACAGGTGCTGGTAGATTATCATTAAGGATATTTTCTATGAGGATTGACCAGCTGGAGGAATTTTTGCTGATGTTAACATTAGGCTAATTTTTAAATGTGTTATCTTCAAAACTAACTGTAATGCTGCTTTTCTAATTGGATATGGGTATTTTCTTAAGGGGTGCCTGGGTGGCTCAGTCGGTTAAGTGGCCAACTCTTGGTTTCAGCTCAGGTCATGATCTCACTGCTTCGTGGGTTTGAGCCCTGCATCAGACTCTGGGCTGACAATGCGGAGGCTGCTTGGGATTCCCCCTCTCTCTATGCTTGTCCCCCCAACTTGCACTGTCTCTGACTCTCTTGAAATAAAGAAACTTAAAAAAAAAAAAGATCATATAGATAAAGAGAAGGGTTTTATTTTAGTTTATTTTATCTTATTTTTTAAAGAAGGGTTTTTAAAGTTAGCCTACTGCCTTCTAATAGGCTTTACCACCTCAGAGGGTTTGTATAATGTCTTACTAATCTGGCACATTGACTTTTCAGACCCACCATTAAACTTGTTGTAGCAATACTGTATGATGGGTAAGTCATTTTGACATCTCCGAACTCAGTCTTTATCTGTAAAATAAGAATTATAATAGAATCATTCCTTCAATACTAAATTGTACCAGAGTCTACTTTTGATCTTGGTCTCTGGCTCTAAATTCCATGTTGTTTTCACTTTATCATACTCAGTTCTATTTTCTAAGATGGAATGATTCTGTCCTAATTCTGTCCTCATTCTACCCTGTTTTAAGCGTTTATCTAACCTTCTACCAGCACCCTCATGAGACCTGCTCATAACTAGATTTCCAGCGTCCTTTTTGAGAAGGATCTTTTTATCCTAAGTTTCTGTTAGTTCAATTTAAATCTGGCCCTCTTCTTATTCATTCATTAGAAATAGAGTAATTGGTGGTGCCCAGGTGACTCAGTCAGTTAAGCATCTGGCTTTGGCTCAGGTCATGATCTCACAGTCCAAGGGTTTGAGTCCTCTGCATCAGGCTCTGTGCTGACAGTTCAGAGCCTGGAGCCTGCTTCAGGTTCTGTGTCTCCCTCTCTGTCTGCTCCTTCCCCATTCACTCTCTGTCTCTCAAGATAAAAATAAGAAAGACATAAAATTTTTTTAAAAATAAAAGTAAATAAAAAGAAATATAGAATTGAACAGATTTTAAGTGGAAACTTGGGAATTCTCAAGTAATCTTCTGTTGACTATAGGCTAAAAATATCCAATTCTTTACATTTACCCATCATTTAGTAAAGTGCATATTTTCTATGCACTGTATCTTTGCAGAGAGATACTGGATAATTTCATGTATGAAGTGCTATGAAAGAAACAGAGTATATGGAAATGTGTGAACAGAGGACATATCATAGCTTTGGAAAAGAATGTTTATTATTTAAGCTTTTGGCTTCATATTAGTGGCTTATTGATACCATCCATTACCTATCTTATATATAGTTGGTAGACCAGATTCTTTTTTCTACATGTTTTTCATCATCTGACTGTTTCTTGCTTGGACTAGTAATAATAAACATTTATTCATTGCTTTTATGTGCTATGCACTGTTCTAAGTGTTTTTGAACGCTTTTATGAGGTTGGTACTACTAATATTCTCATTGTATACACAAGAGAATGAGGGCACAGTGTTAAGAAAGTCACTCTTTTTCTAAAAAATTTTTTATAGTTTATTTTTGAGACAACGAGAGACAGAGCATGGGGGAGGGGCAGAGAGAGGGAGTCACAGAATCTGAAGACAGACTCCAGGCTCTGAGCTGTCAGCACAGAGCCCGACGCGGGGCCTGAACCCACAAACCGTGAGATCATGACCTGAGCCGAAGTCAGACGCTTAACCAACTGAGCCACTCAGGTGCCCCAAGAAAATCACTCTTAAGTTACACAGCAAGTAAATTAGAATTTTTTGGAAAACCTTCACATGTTCTAAAATGGTAATATCCAATAGAACTTTCTGCCAGGATGGAAATGTTCTATGTCATCCAACTGAATAGACACTAGCTAGCTACACATAGCTTTTGAATACTTGAAATTGGCTGGTCTGACAGAAACATTGAGTTTTAAATTTTATTTGGTGTTAATTTATTAAGTCTAAGTTGATATAGTCAAACTTGGCTACAGTTGACTACATAGAACAGCATGAGTCCTAGATCTAATATCCACAAAGACAGGGAATTTATTTTGTCTGTTTTGCTCAATGTTGAATGCATATTGCCTAGAACTTTGCCTGACAGGTAGTTGATACTTAATATGGATTAGAGGAATGAATAAATGAAATAACATGTGACTATGAAACATGTAAATGCTTGGGTAGTAATAAAAATAAATAAAGCCTCTCTGAGGTACATTCAGTCTCCTCCTTGTTTGTTTACAGATTCTGGCAAATGGCTCTAACATTCACTGGCCTCAAGCTTCAGGGTTCATTGGGTCGATTTGGCAAAACAGCCGCTACTGATATAGAAGGTTACATGGAGCTCCCAGATGGAAAGGTGAGTATAGCCACTATTCTACAATGATAAGATTATGTTTTCAAATGATGAAAATAAATGAAAGCACAATAGACATTGTGAAAAGCACTGCCAGTCTTAGTAATAATGGATATTATAATTGTAAATATAATGAACATTTCATTTTGCCTCTTCAGATTATCCATCTTAATTAATATACTTCCATAGAATTGCCTTAATCCACATGTAAATATCCTTTTTTGTTTTGTGTCTAAATATTACATAGACACAAAGTATGTAAACATTTTAATATATTAACCTAGTGACATATTGTTATTTTTTATTACATTGTGGAGTTGTAGTGTTTATAATGTTTATCTTTCCCTCCTCTTTTGTCATATGGTCCAAGAAGACTTCCTGGCTCAGATTGTATATAGTCTTGTGGCTTTTGTTTTTATTGTCAGATTATTATTTAGGAAGATTGAGTCACTCTATGGTGTCTCTTACAGATGCACAGCACCTGTTTATTCTGTAACATTGTTAGGTCATCTTCTCTCTTCCTCTTATAAAATTTATGGCCAGATTGCCTATAGGAACAGTTCTGCATTAATAATGCATTTGGCTTCCTATTAGGATGAGTTATATAGTATTATTTGTGAATGTCTCCATTCTAAGTAAATGCCAGCATATAAATATAATTTTGACTAACCAAATGGGCTACCTAGTAGATATCCTCTCCCTACTATCTACCTATAGATATTCTCAATTTAAAATCATGTTGTGTGGGAGGAAATCAAAATTCTCGGATACTGGTTAAATATATATCCAAACCTATAAAATGGTCATAAATCATTTTAACTTCAAATTCTGAATACCACAAGAATTAAGTTAAGATAAAGATTGTTAGAAATGTGCCACAAGATATATCTTTAAAAGGTTCAGTAGGATTCGTGTGGATGTAGGGTAGAAAAGAAGCCATTTTAAATGAGAGCAACACAAAAGGAAATGGTTAGTTAGGAATAAATAGCTTATATTTGGAGGTCTGCTTAGGAAGGAGCATTTATGTTGGGAAAGAGTGGGAAATTAGGTTGAGAAGTATGGTTGGGTCCTAGTGTGTAAGGAGATTAATAGCCAGGTGGAACTATTAGACATTGGAAGAGTAGAATTGCAAACGAACTTATATATAAGTCTGGCCACAAAATGCCAAAGGAGTTGGAGGAAGGGAAATCTGGAGTCAAGGAGGTGATCTAAGAAGGATGATATTACTTTCATTTCATTTTTCAGGACAAATGTAAAAGAAAGCTAGACATGAGTGACATTTCAGAAGGGAAAGTCTTCTAGGTGTCAATGGCTTTGGATGATTTTGTCACTAGACAGAAGAAAGTAGGTCAAAATAAAGACTATCCAAAGTGAGGTGAGGTTCAATAATAGGTAAAACAGGTAGCATAGATGAGTAGACTGGGGACATGGAAAAGATGGAGTAAATTACTTGGTGTAAGGGAAATGGGGTGCAGAATGCTGGTGCCGGCAGGCAAGAATTGGATCTGAGTTTCCCCAAAGGGGTTTCATGTCTGCACAGAACCTCTTTTTTTTTTTTTTTTTTTTTTTTTTTTTTTTTTTTTTACAAAGACTTTTTTGGTCAAATTCCTTTGTATCTTAATTGCTTTCAGTGATCTATATTAAAGTTTCCCAGGGGTCCCAGAGAAAAGAAAGTTGTCTGATTTTATTTATCCAAGCATGTCTTCTGAGTGTTAGTTAGAACAGGAACTTTCGAGCCAAGGTTCCTGGGTTAAAATACTGACTCCTATTGGTATTTTGTACAAACTACTTAACTGTTCTGTTCATTTTTTTTCTTTGTAAAATGGGAATAATAATAGTTAGGGCTCCTATTGATCCATATGATTCCCTTGTGTGCATGAGGAAAACTGTGTTTTCTGGAAAAATAAAGTGCCCAACCTGCATAACTGTGCATGGTACCCCCAATAAATGTACCTCGTTCAGTGAATATTTAGGATTAAATAATGTATGCAAAGCGCTCAAATAGTACTTGGCAAAAAATTGATAGTTAGTATGACTTACTTTATAATACCAGTTAAACATCCTAGGAACTAGTGTTTGTCAGTACATACTTGGGGAAGTGCTGGATTAAATGGATTAATTGGAATTGATTCCAGATGATTGTTCTTGTTTGAAATTGGATATTATGCTATAATAATAATAATAATTTTTATGAGTTCATGATTTTTAAAAAAACTTGTAACATTCCATATTCTCACTCTTATAAAGTAGAATCTTGTCTATCAAGAGGTTGAAAATGTCTCTAATTTTTGACTCCGTAATTCCACTCCTGGATTATGTCCTTAAGAGATGTGCAAAGAAAGCTATTGCATATCTATCTGAAAAATTACCAGCAACGTAGAGCCCGGTCAGCGCTGTAACCCCGTGCACAATGCTTGGAGGGAGTCCGTCACAGTGTGATTAGTCGTTGTTCCTGAGGCAGCAAATGTTCATTTCTACACTTTCTTATTTTTCTATACTAACTTTTTTAACTTACGTAATCAAGAGAAACGATCTTTAAAAACCTCCCTGCCTTTGAGGCATAAATATCCACATTTGTCTGCTTTAATGCACATTCCTTTCTTTCTGCCTCCCTGCCAGGTGCTCTCAGGGTCGGAGTGGGGCAACATGCTGGTATGGGAAGATGGCCTCATCAAAGTTGAGCTCTGTCGAGCTGCAAGGAAGTCTTGTCACCAGGGTCCCATTAACCAGATAGTCCTGGATGAGGGGGAAGTTATCACTATTGGGGAAGATGGATATGTTAGGGTAAGTTCTCTGGATGCTTGGCCGGGAGCACCCACATCAAAGACTTACAGATGGCCCTATTGGTGTCGGCAGATTTCTACTTCTCACGAAGGTCACTTCGTAAAGGGCATCAGTGGTCATTTACTCCTAGGGCCTATGCATTTAAAATAATACTTTCCTTGTGGCAAATATTTAAATTCTAGTCAAAATTAATTTACAGCACCTTAGCAGTGAAATTTTCTGAGGGGACCTTTTGTTGTTTTGATTCTCTGGTTGAAATAGTAGTTGGGGAAAATGAAAATCAATTTTAGCAGAATATAAACAGTGGACACAGGTGTCCTTTCAAAACACACAGTGTGAATGGTCATGTTATAGGGACAAAAGTACCAAACATTCTTATTTTTGACTGAGGTTACTAATTAGAAATACACTCAAAAGTGAGCTGATAGGGTTTACCTGTGAATACTCCCCTCTTTTCTCCTTACACGGGCGAACTCACTGGCCCTCCCCTGTGGACACTATGTTGCCCGTGGCGTGAGCTAAGCCGGAACATTGTTCCAGTATCCAAGACCCCCTGGTCATTGTCAGACCACCTCTCCCACCCACCCGTGTATGTGGACCTTGCCCCTGCTGGCAAACCTGGAGGCTTGTGATTTGCCCTGTGATCCTTTTGGTACATATTCCTAATGGTGCCTTTCCAGGAAAGTGGTAGTATTCTCTGGACATTCCTCAGGAAGTATTATTTTCAGAAGTAAGACTGTACTTTTGAAAATAGTCCCATCACCTTGCTGATACCTATTGAGATTACAGTGTCTAGCTATGTCTCTCCCAGTATGTCTTCTTACCTCTTGGTTTTTTGAACCAAATTTTTGTATTTACCATATTAAATTTAATTTTGTTAGATTTTACTCCTTGCCCTGACAATTTTTATGTCCTTTATTTTGTCATATAGCATATTCCCTGTCCAGCTAAGATCTAGGTCACCCCAAAATGTCAAAATACCAACTAAAGGGAAATTTCTAGATTAAAGAAGTTAAATACTTCACAGATAGTCCTTTCATGAATACCACTAATTTCTAAACTGGCTTCCTTTTTGAATTTCACTCTAGTCTTTTTAGTCTTTTACATAGTAAATCTCTACCTCTAACCCTTTGGGAAGAACCTAGCCCAACCGAGGAGTCCATCCGACTCGTGGATCTGGGTCTCTCCCCTGTGAGACTGGTCTATGGGATAAAACCAACCCTCCCTGAAGTTACCTTCCCTCAGGCTGAGTTATGGAGTCTGCGTTCACAGTGTGGGGTGCGTCAACAGCTCCATCCAGGGTGGGCTCTGACACTTCACACAGGAAGACCTTAATCCCTCTGCTGGGTGAGGTGAAACTGCTCCCTCATGCTGTCCATAGTGTTCTCTTCTCGGTCCCAGAACAGCAATCCTTACTTGAATGGTACAGTCTAAATCAATAATGAGAAATACTTTCTCATGATGATATCATCTACACCCCTTTTCTCTGCTTGTAATGAAGACTGAGCTTGGATCATTAAGAAAGTCTATTTCTCCTTCCCAGAGGCCCACTGGTAAAATCAACACCGGGCTCATTATAGTGTCTTGCCAAATAACTGAACCATTTACTCCTTATGGCCATCTAAGACCTGACAGACAACTGGACATCAAGTTTACTCCTGGCAGATTAGAATTTTTATTCAGGTGGCGTTTTGCACTAAGCTCCATCCATACAAAAGAAACTATCATAATTTTCTATCCCCCAGTTGGAAGGACTATCACAGGGGTCGCGTTTTGGCTGGTTGTTGTCATTACACCTACTCACTAATTTGCAAGCAACAAGAAGAAATGACTTTTGAAAAAAAAATCAGAGCCTTTTCTTCTAGAAAATGTAAATTCAGGAACTGCTGATTGATTAAAGTATTTTCTTATTTTATAAGATCTGGGATTTTGAGACCATAGACACTGCTGATACTATAGATGTGACTGGATTGTTAGAGATCGAGCCCATTAATGAGCTTCAAGTAGACAAGAATGTCAAGCTTTTCTCTATGATAAAGATGAACGAGATTGGAAATAACTTTTGGTTGGCTCAGGTAAGTTGCATTCTTCTCTCTTGGCTCTTTAAAGATACCTGGACATAAAAGTAAAATAGTAACATAATTTATTGCCACTGTAAGTCCATTTTTGCTATTAAAACTTCTATTGATATATCTGCGAAGAGTTCCTTAATTTTGGTATTTGCTGCCCTACAAGCAATTCTCTACAACTGCATTGGAGATGTAGGATTCATTATAGCCATAGTGTGATTTCTACTTAATTTAAACACATGAGACCTTCACCAAATTTTTATCACTCAACATGAAAACCTAAACGAATCACTGGTAGGACTACGGTTGGCATCCACTGGCAAATTTGCCTCATTTGTCCTGCACCCATGACTTCTATCTGCTGTAGAAGGACCTACACCCATCTCCGCCCTATTCTACTCAAGCACCATAGTCATGGCTGGGTTTTTCTTATTAATTCTCACTCCTGGAGTACAACAAAACCATCAAACACTCACACTATGCCTGGGAGCTATCACAACCCTATTTACAGCAATCTGCACTTTTACACAAAATGATATTAAAAAAATCATTGCCTTTTCCACCTCAAGTCAATTGGGACTTCTACACAGAAAACCAATTAACGTTCTTATTATATTAAACTATTTGTAATATGAACATGCTTCATTTATTGGGTGTTCTAACATATAGAAGTTGCTTTCCTTAAATTTCAGTCCTATCTTATTTTTTTTTTAATGTTTATTTTTGAGAGAGAGGTTGGGGGAGTGACAGAGAGAAAGGGGGACAGAATGGGAAGCAGTGACAACAGCAAGGCCAACGTGGGGCTTGAACTCACCAACCCTGAGACTATGACCTAAGCCAAAGTTGGATGCTCAACTGACTGAGCCATTCAGGTGCCTTCAATTACACTTTAAAATATATGTAAGCTTTTGGTATTACTGTTTGTCCTTTACCTTAGATCACAGGAAGAAAATTATTTGATAAAAGTTCAAAATGATAAACTATGTATTTAACTTTTCAGGATGCCAATGGAGCCATATGGAAGCTTGACCTTAGTTTTTCAAATATTGTAAGTTGCTAGTTTTTCTTATTTTTCCCTGATTCTTATAATAAAAATCATTTTTTAAAATGCTTTATCTTTCTCCATATTTGATCACTGTTCCCATCAAAAACTTGTCCACCATGTCCTAATCCTGAGAATTTATTATCTCCTGATTTTACAAAAAAAAAAAAAAGGTATCTCCTAGCTAGAAAAGTGACAATTGATAATGCCTAATGTTATCCAGCGCTTTATGGTTGTCATAAACATAGGGCATTTTCATTTGTATGATCTCCTACAACCCTCACAGTTACCCTGATGAGCAGGAAGGCTTTTGCCATTATCTCATTTTACTGGTGAAGAAATGGAAAGTCTTTAAGTACTGGTTTTTCTTAATTCCAAGAGTCCAGCACTCCTAACTTATTATAGCTTTAAAATTTTCTATTCAGATAAAATCACAGATGTGTTATGGGGTTGTATGTATATATTTTTTAAACTTGACCTTAATTTGAAGTTAACTTATCTTTGAGATCTGATAGGTTCTCTTTTATTACCAGACACAAGATCCAGACTGCCTCTTCTCCTTTCATTGCGGAGCTATCGAAGCCTTGGCAGTCTCTCCTCTCACTTACCTCATGGCCACTACTGCCTTGGACTGTAAGTAGAAGCCTAAATGGAACTATAACTGACTTTTTTTGGAGTTGTTTTCCACACAAAATTTTATATGTATTTGATGAAAAGCATTTGAGAAATTTTCTAAAAGGAAGCCTCTTGCTGCAAGCGAGGTGAGTTTTTAATGTAGGGGAGAGGAACTGAAGTGCAGCAGCCGTGGTTATTGTGGGAAGTTGAGGACCCAGTAAGTTACTCATGCAGATGTGATTCATTTTGGCATTATCTGTGTTCATGCTTTTCCTATTTTTCACTTCCTTCCTGACGTATGGTGAAGCTATGTGGGCTATGATCAATTTCACCTTGCAATCAGTTGTCTTTATTATCCATGCTTACAAATTACCTGGTTGAGGATATACATGTAGAATTTTGATTAAAGAAAACCTATTTAACTATTTGTGAAATATTTTGTTATAATGCTCAACGTTTAAATGGAGCCAAGGTTATTTAAAAAGGTACATACAATTTCTCTTAAAACTGTCTTTCTATAGGCTCTGTTCGAATCTATGATTTTGCTGGCAAAACCCTTCTGGCTCAGATGAAATTCAAACAAGGAGGTACTGCCCTCGCTTGGGTACCTCAACTGGTGAGTTAATGATGAACTTCTACTAAAATCTACTAGTAAATATCATGTATCAGGGCTACTTCTTGGAAATATATCTTATACCCTGGATTTGGAGAAAAATAAAAATTTTAATTTAGTTTATTCACTCAAAATGTGATACAGATCATATCATGACATTGCTTTTGTGGTTTTGGTCCTGTTTTAATAAAAATCCATTTTTATGCCACCTGCAGGTTAGTAATCATTCCATGTTACAAAATTATTCCCCAACAGAACTTTGGGTATCTATTCTTTATTGGACTCTGATTTCATTGATTCTAGTTATATTCCCGGTGTGCCCACAGTGTGCTGGGGGCTTGTTCTAGCTTCTGGGAAGACAGCAGGGAACAGAAAGACAAAAGTCCTTGCCCTCAGACACCTTACACTTTAGTGGACAAGAGGAGTCAGAGATGGGCAATGAAGAAAAATAAAATACGTGATAGATAATAAGAGCTATGAAGAAAATTAGGCAGATGTAGGGAGTTGTTCTTTACCCATCGCTATGTAATAAACTACAGCAAAATGTAGTGGGATAAAACAGCCATCATTTTATTTTGCTCCCTCTCTGGATTGGTAAATCACTGTGTCTGGGGGCTGGAATCATGTAAAATCTTCTTTATCACAAGTCTGGCATCTGGGTGGACGCCTGGGCTAAGCTGGGAAGTCAAAGGACTGCCTACTTAGTAGCCTCTCCTTGTGGCTCGGGCTTCATCACAGCAGGGTGGCCTTGGGGCAGCCACATACTTCTTACATGGCAGCTAATGGCTCCAATATCTAGTGTTCCAACAAACGGGCAGAAACTGCTGGCCTTTTATGACCAGCCTCAGAAGTCCCGTAATGTCACTTGTACCATCCTCACTTGAGTGAAGCCATCACAAGCCCCACCCAGATTTAAGGAGGGGATCTCTGCATGGGAGGCATGTAGAAGAATTTGCTGCTATGTTTTTAAAATTATGGGAGTATCGGGGGAATGTTTTATCCTTACTGTTTTTGGGTTGAAATCAAAGAGAGAATGTTTCAGGACCAAAACAAATGTAGAAATGGCTAGAATGGAGGAGAATTTCATGGTAGAATCAAGACCAGAAAAAGAACTCAGACCAGGGAATAGAAGAAGAACACTGATGAGGTTTAGAACAAGTAGAAACCGTGGAGTATTTGTCTTACCAAACCTGGCTCACTCTTTATTCCATTTCATTTACACTCTTACCTGAAGTATTTAAAATATAGCCATAGAATTAAATAATTTATTCAGATGGTCATTTGATGTCCATAAAATATTTCCTTTCTCTTGCCTCATATCCAAGTAATGATCATTGGATATCATGCTGGAATTGAAATGCCTTTTCTCTATACCCTCCTGCTTCTCTAGAAAATTCTATATCTTTATGATTCAGCACATGTCAAACACCATCTCCTCTGGGTAGCCCTCTGTGACCCTACTTTCTAGTAAAGCTAGGTACTCCTTCCTCTGTGAATTTTTTTAAGCACTGCTTATATACCAATTTTATGGCATTTATCACAACATCACAACGTACTAAGATAAATTGCTTTATTGTATTTTTCCCACCAGACTGTTCTTCATGGTGACAAGCACACTTTATTCTTCTTTGAGCCTCCAGTGCCTCTACACTACATTTAGACACACAGTAAATGTTTACTGAATGAACAACATTCACAAAGGAATTGGATGGAGTATAGTTTTATTATTACCAAGGTTCTCCTAACTGCCTGGCCTCAGGGATGATCACTCTGCTCTGAAGAACAGCAGGGCCCTTGCCTTTCTCCTGAATGCCTTCAAGATAGATTTAGTATATTCAGACATTGATAAATTTCTATCTCCAGCCCAGACTTCTTTGAACTGCAGACTGTGCGTTATCCTCATTTTGAGTCCCACAGGGGACCTCAGTCCTAATGTGTCTAAGACTAGATTCATGATACTCTGTCAGCCTCCCCCC